>NW_027422839.1:2792500-2855619 GCF_048934315.1 Petromyzon marinus | reverse complement strand
CATTGAAGCCTATGCGAGCCTTTGACATTGAAGTCTATGGGAGCCTTTGACATTGAAGTCTATGGGAGCCTTTAACAGTGAAGTCTATGGGAGCCTTTAACATTGAAGTCTATGGGAGCCTTTAACATTGAAGCCTATGGGAGCCTTTAACATTGAAGTCTATGGGAGCCTTTGACATTGAAGTCTATGGGAGCCTTTGACATTGAAGTCTATGGGAGCCTTTAACAGTGAAGTCTATGGGAGCCTTTAACATTGAAGTCTATGGAAGCCTTTAACATTGAAGTCTATGGGAGCCTTTAACATTGAAGTCTATGGGAGCCTTTAACATTGAAGTCTGTGGGAGCCTTTAACATTGAAGTATATGGGAGCCTTTAACATTGAAGTCTATGGGAGCCTTTAACATTGAAGTCTATGGGAGCCTTTAGCATTGAAGTCTATGGAAGTGTTCTATGTTGAACTTCTTTCGCTCCGTACGTGGCCAGCCATGCAAACCCGCTGGCGGTATTCCAAAACAGACTCGGCTCTCGTGCCTCTGATTAGCACGGTTGGCCACATAGGGTGCGAAAGAAGTTCAGGGCACGTACACATACAGAGAGACCCACAGACACCCAGATCCACGGAGGCACAGATTAGCACGGTTGGCCACGTAGGGTGCGAAAGAAGTTCAGGGCACGTACAGCCCTCGCGACAGGGAGCTTCGAGGCGCGTCGTCAGGGCCGTCGTTTGCGACATGGCCGGGTAGCTTCTGAAAAACAGCTGCACGGCTCGGTGGGCATCAGGCGGTGAAATAAACAAAAAGAGTCTCCAGCGAGCGGAGAGCGAGAGGAGAGGCGGAGAGGGACGGACGCTCAGGCGCGGCGTTCGGTCTCACCACAGGATGGTGGCGGGCGGCCACACCGAGCACTCCATGTACACCGCCTCTCCCTCTCTCGCCCTGTACATCCTGTCTTGCTCCGACAACATCGACGGGGGGTTGGCTGTGTGAGGCGGTGGTGGGGGGGGGGGGCAGAGACAGCGAGCGGGCAGAGGTCGCTCCCGAGGGTGGGGGGGGGGGGGGTCGCTCCGGGCCGAGCAAGTACTTGCAGTGTTGCACCTTAACAAACTGCGTACTCAACTGGGCCCTGTACGTGTGTGTGTGTGTGATGTCGCAACCGTGCACCTTTCCGTCGTGTTTCCGGAGGTTGCTGCTTTGCTGCATACACCTCATGTGAGCTTCTTTGGTACCGTACGTGGCCAGAGATGATAACCGCAGCTGCGGGCGAAAATACAGCAGAGTGTTAGTAGGGTCTCTGTGTGAGTAGTGTGTGGGTCTCTGTGTGAGTAGTGTGTGGGTCTCTGTGTGAGTAGTATGTGGGTCTCTTGTGTGAGTAGTGTGTGGGTCTCTGTGTGAGTAGTGTGTGGGTCTCTGTGTGAGTAGTGTGTGGGTCTCTGTGTGAGTAGTCTGTGGGTCTCTGTGTGAGTAGTGTGTGGGTCTCTGTGTGAGTAGTGTGTGGGTCTCTGTGTGAGTAGTCTGTGGGTCTCTGTGTGAGTAGTCTATGGGTATCTCTGTGAGTAGTGTGTGGGTCTCTGTGTGAGTAGTCTGTGGGTCTCTGTGTGAGTAGTGTGTGGGTCTCTGTGTGAGTAGTCTGTGGGTCTCTCTGTTAGTAGTGCGTGGGTCTCTGTGTGAGTAGTCTGTGGGTCTCTGTGTGAGTAGACTGTGGGTTTCTGTGTGAGTAGTGTGTGGGTCTCTGTGTGAGTAGTGTGTGGGTCTCTGTGTGAGTAGTGTGTGGGTCTCTGTGTGTGAGTAGTGTGTGGTTCTCTCTGTGTGAGTAGTGTGTGGGTCTCTCTGTGTGAGTAGTGTGTGGGTCTCTGTGTGAGTAGTATTTGTGTCTCTGTGTGAGACCCACAGAAACCCACACACTACTCACACAGAGACCCACACACTACTCACACAGATACCCACAAGTGTTTCGAGTACTCGGCCCCGCTTGAACGTCGAAGTGCTTCGTTGAAGCCATCATTTGCAAGAGCCGGGGCGCTTCTGAAAAAAATAAAAGCCACGAAGCTCAGTGGGCATTGCCTGGTGAAGTCAAAAGTGTCGAGTTTAGTCGATGGCCTTTAGTGGGAGTAGCGTTGAGAGGGGGCATCGTCTCAAGTGGGGTAGCGGCGCTGTTTGCTACTCACGGTCAAGCGGCAGGGCGAAGGGGTTGTGACGGTCGCCCAGCACAACGACCAGCAAGGCCACTAAACGGGTGGTGGTGTGGAAAGCCTCCATTGGGGGGGGGGGGGTGGCAGATGGTCGGCCTGGAGGCTTCCTTCACTTGGCTAGGAGGGGTGAAGGGGAGGGAGTAGGAGGAGCAGTGGAAATGATATTTATTTAGACTGCAAGAGGAGGAATCCAAAGCGCTACGAAGCTCTTTTTGTCACAGATGTCCAGCTGTGGCACTGGGTCAAAACATGACAACAAACACTAAACAAAAACACGGCGTGAGTGCAGAGTTACAGGAAGAGTAAACAAATCATTTTAAAAAAATCTATACTAATAAAAGTAACCAATGTTTAATGTTGCCACGTGAAGCACACCACCGTGCTACATAGCTCTTTTTAAGAAGAGACCTGGCCCACAAATAGTGGGCTGATATCAAGTGGACATTCAGGGCAAAATACTCTAAACGCGTGGCGTTTCGGAATGTGGAGGGGAAAAAACCGGAGGACTCGGGGAGAGAAATCCACGCGGCCGCGGGGCGCGAGAAACGTCAACTCCAAAGATACAGCAGGGAGTGTCAGGGTCGGTATCAAACCCCACGACCTCCTGTGCACCAGGTGACAACCATGCCGGGTTAAAGACCTCCTCCTTCACAAGGGACAATTGGATGCATGCCTAAAGCTCCCTCGTTGATGGACACGTTCCTCCTGCGTTGAGCAAAATGTTTAGGTTCTCATCATTTCGCAGAGGCTGCATTTTTTGCCACCGCAGAAAACGAACGTTGGGGGAAACGCCTCCTCACATCGGACTCTTTGTTTTTTGTTCGCTAAAGTCACGTAGGTAAAAAAATCAATAAAATAAATAAATTTAAAAAAACAACTCAATTAAAATCACGACATTTCGGAGGCAGTAGCACAAGCTTCCGTCTTGAGGTGGAAACCATCACGGTAAAAATTGCTACATCAAGTGAAGAAAACTCTAAGCCAATTCTAGATTTAAAGCTTTCGTGACTGCAAGGATCCATACTCTTTGGTTCTATTCGGTAAAGTCACGTAGGTAAAAAATAAAACAACAAAAATCACGACGTTTCGGCCACAACACAAGCGGCCTTCATCAGGTGAAGGGATCAGGCTGTCTCGAGGGCAGCACTGGAGTGAAACACAGCCACGCTCAGACCGTGGACAGCTTAAAGGTCGCGGTCTGAGCGTGGCTGTGTTTCACTCCAGCGCTGTCCTCGAGACAGCCTGATCCTTTCACCTGATGAAGGTCGCTTGTGTTGTGGCCGAAACGTCGTGATTTTTGTTTTATTTTTTACCTACGTGACTTTACCGAATAGAACCAAAGAGGAACTCTAAGACACCCGAGATTGTATACAGGTTAAGGGGGGGGAGAGACAAGAAGGGCCGTGGGGGGGGGCTAAGTTAAGCCGCCTTCTGTTATGCTGCAGGGGGTTGGGGACGGAGAGATGGCCGTGTGCAGGTTGAAGAGCATTACACACGTGAACCAGAGGCAGGAGGCAGTAGTTAAGCTGACAACCTGGTTGCCTTGCAGAGCATACTGCTGTAAACTATAAGGCTGCTAAAGTTTAACTTGGGTTTAACTTTATTTTTTTTACCTCCGCGACTTCACCGAAAATAAGCCAGAGTATGAATCCTTGCACATCACGAAAGCTTCAAATCTAGCGCCTCACATCGTGTTAGTTTGGCACCGATGTTCGTGCTGATTGTTTTAAACTAGATCAATAAAACAACATTGATTACACCCCCAGCTCAGGTTTTTTTTCCCATCAATGAAACAGCCCCTGAAGTGAGAGCACCTTCCAGGATAGAAACCAACACTGCCGCACGTCTGTCCAAGAGCTGTGTAAAAAAACAATTGAGTTGAAAAAAATGTTAAGCCGACAGGGAAAGGGGCTCCTGGCAACTTTGACCGCCAGCCAGGTCGATGTATTGGTAATGAGAATGTGCAATTTGTTTTATCCTTGGAAACACGGACTATGAATAAAACGAGATATTCTTAGCTCTTTCGGTAAAGTCACGTTGAAGGGAAACAATAAAATAATAATATATATAAAACAATAAAAATTCTCACGACGTTTCGACCATAACACAAACGGTCGTCATCAGGTCGAAACGTCGTGAGAATTTTTATTGTTTTATATATTTTATTGTTTCCCTTCAACGTGACTTTACCGAAAGAGCTAAGAATATGAATTACTGCAATCACGAAAGCTTTAAATCTAAATTTAAAACGAGATACTCGCAGAGTTTACGCTTCTGAATGTGCACTTGTTCAAGCGATTCACTCGGTCTAAGAGGCAGACGCACAGTAAATTATTGGGCGGCACTTTGTAAGCTCCTAAGGTAGACAAAGCGAGCTTGAACACGACGCGCTCGAGTGAAGTCTTTGAGCGACGCATAGTTCATAGTTCATTTATTTGGTATAGCCCTGTGAGCCATTCGGCTCTTGAATCGGGTGCAACCGCAACAAACAAAAAACATGAACAAGAAAACATCTTAAAGTGATTACGTGACTGTGCAAACAGAAAATACAGGAAAAAAATATCAAAATATTCCTGAAATAGCACCGTACACCAACGCTGTGTGCAAAAATCCCAGTGGGATGCAAGTCAAATAACAACAACAACCACAAGACAAGTAAGATTAAAGCCATCAGTCTAACTCCGTACTACAATAAACAAAAACATGGCCAAAACAATTTTTTTCGAAATCACCAAAATAAAAGCCATAAATGCAATGTAACAGTGATCATAGGGAGTGTGACCGAATTTTTAACAATAAACTACATAAATAAATTATAACACCAAAATCTAGAGCCATAATTTAGGCCACTGAATAGCAGTGGCAGCTAGGGTTCTACAACTCCTCTAGAGCACATTGACACGCGTGCATTGCAAATAATTCAAGTTTAAAACACGCAGCAAAGATTCGTTACAAAAGCCTAGCGGCAGCCTTCACGCATCCTTTGGAAGCTTGCTAACCCACAACATAACCTAGAGACCATCTTCCAGGTCTCTATGGAGACCATCGCATGACAGCGGCATCTGTAGCCGGCCAAAGTGCCGCCTCGGCCGGCTGGGCAATCTAGCCGAGACCGGTGACACTCCCGGAATAGGCCTCAACGCGGCACTCACCAGCGCAACGCTGCGTAGGTGTCTGGGGAGGGGGTCTTGAGCTATATCCTCCTTCGTGGTGAGGTTATAAACAAAACAATGTCCTCGTGTGGTCGTGGTGGAGGAGGAGATTCGACGTTCCGTGCCTCGAATCACAGGCAGGCGACTCGGTGGGGCTGTTATCACGTGAGGCCTTAGCAGGGCGCTTTTATAAATCGTAGTGCGAATAGGCGAACACGCAGTGCGAGCGAGGCTCAGATTCTGTAGAACTGATAAACACTGCCCATAGACTCAGCACTGCCCATAGACTCAACACTGCCCATAGACTCAGCACTGCCCATAGACTCAACACTGCCCATAGACTCACCACTGCCCATAGACTCAACACTGCACCATAGACTCAACACTGCCCATAGACTCAAGACTGCACCATAGACTCAGAACTGCACCATAGACTCAACACTGCCCATGGACTCAACACTGTCCATAGACTCAACACTGTCTATGGACAGTGGCCTAAAATATGGCTCTAGATTTTGGTGTTATAATTTATTTATGTAGTTTATTGTTAAAAATTCGGTCACAGTCCCTATGATCACTGTTACACACAGTGTACACACATTGTGTACACACACGGTGTACACACACACAGTGTACACACACACAGTGTATACACACAGTGTACATACACACACAGTGAACACACACACACAGTCTACACGCACAGTGTACACACACACAGTGTACACATACACACAGTGTACCCACACAGTGTACACACACACAGTGTACACACAGTGTGTATACACATATTGTATACACACAGTGTACACACACACAGTGTACACACTGTGTATACACATAGTGTATACACACAGTGTACACACACACAGTGTACACACACACAATGTACACACAGTGTACACACAGACAGTGTACACACATACACAGTGTACACACACATACAGTGTATACACACAGTGTATATACACACACAGTGACTTACCTATGGGATTACACTCCGCTCCGGCGACATTTCAGCGCCTTATGGAACTGGTTTTGGCTGGCTTACAGTGGAACGTCTGTTTGATCTATCTGGATGACGTCATCGTGTTCAGCAAGACATTTGACGAACACCTTTTGCGCTTGCACGCCGTGTTCCTCAAAATGCGTGCTGCGAATTTGAAATTTAAGCCGCAAAAGTGCCACCTGCTACGGGAATCCGTACGCTATTTGGGGCACATCGTCAGCCGCTCGGGCATATCCACCGATCCCGCAAAGACGCAGTGTGTCAGCTCCTGGCCAGCCCCCACCTCGGTGGCTGAGGTCAGGAGTTTCATTGGATTTGCGTCTTATTACCGGCGGTTCGTCGCGGATTTCGCGACCATTGCTAAGCCCTTACACGCTCTGACGGCGAAGGGAGTGAAATTTCACTGGGGCCAGGAGGAGGAGGTCGCTTTTTGTTCCCTTCGCGACGCTCTCGTGCGGGCCCCTCCATTGAGCTACCCCGATTTTTCGGAACCCTTCCTGCTCGATACAGACGCCAGCAATACGGGCATTGGGGGTGTGCTCTCACAGGTGATCTGTGGTGTGGAACGCGTCGTGGCTTATGGCAGTAGGGTTTTGTCTCCGGCGGAACAGAGATACTGCGTCACGCGTCGGGAACTCTTGGCTATTGTATTTTTTATGCAACAGTATCGCCCATACCTGTACGGTCGGCATTTCACTGTCCGTACGGACCATGCGGCATTACAATATGCCTTGCGGGTGACACAGCCTTCGGGGCAATTGTCCCGATGGCTCGAAATTCTTCAGGATTATGATTTCACGACCACATATCGGAAGGGTGCTCGGCACACTAATGCGGATGCGCTGTCTCGCCTGCCGCCCGCCTCAGATTGCGCTTGTCTCAGGGGATCGGGGCGTTGTAAGCCGCCAGAGGATAGCCCCCCCTTAGATATCCCGGTTCTCGCTGCTGCCACTGAGGACCCCTTGCCTGAGGGTCCTGTCGGGGAGGGAGGTGCGGACTCCTTGCTGGGGTTGTCCGTTGCGGAATGGGGGCGCCTCCAGATGGAGGACGCATCCCTCCTCGCGTTGCGTCGTCGCGCAGGGGGTTCCGTGCGGGGGGTCGCGGGGATTGATTCGTACGGGCTGCTCCAGGGGCTCCTAATGCATTGGGATGGGAGGGCCTGCCGTCACAGGCTTGTGGTGCCATCCGCTTTGCGGGGTAAGGCCGTTTGGGCCGCACACGAACGACTTTTGCACCTGGGGACCCACAAGACCCTTGCCGTGCTCCAGCTGGATTTCTTCTGGCCGGGTATGGCAAGGGATGTGGATGACCTCCTGGGTGCATGCACTCAGTGCGCCCAACGAAAACCACCAGCGAAAGGCGCCTGCCCACCGCTACAATCTATCACGGTCTCTCGGGTTAACGAACTCGTTGCACTCGATATATTGGGGCCCTTCCCTGCGACCCCTAGGGGTAACAAGTACCTGCTGGTTGGCGTGGAATATTTCACCCGATGGCCTATGGCATGGCCTCTTGCTAACCAGTCAGCAGCAGCCGTTGCCGAGGCCTTTGTCCAGGGCTATGTCCTCGACAAGGGTGCTCCCGAACGGCTGCTGACTGACCAAGGGAAGAACTTCTCTGGCGTCCTTCTGCACGAGGTGTGTGCGCTTCTTGGTACAAAAAAGATTCGCACTTCCCCCTATCACCCACAAACCGATGGCATGGTGGAGCGGCTGCATAGGACGCTCACATCTTTGTTGTGTCACCAGGTGTGTGACTCCCAGACCGATTGGGACCTTCACATTCCGGGGGTTTTGGCCGCCTATAGAATGGCTCCTCACGCGGCAACCGGCTTCTCGCCGTTCTTTTTGATGTACGGTCGCGACGTTGACCCACCAATTGCGAATCAGCTCCGCGTCTCGGAAACCAGCAGAAAATCGAAATTGGCCGACCACGTTAAATTTAATATCCTGAGGTTGACCGAGGCGCGGGAGGCAGCGGCCCAAAACTCTTCCTCTCGGCAGAAGGCCAACGAGAGGTTGCGATCGCGCCAATCACGCACACATGCGTGGAAGCCAGGCGATCAAGCCTGGCTGCACTGCCCTCAGGTGCCGTTGGCGACCTCGGCGAAATTGTTGCGGCCTTGGAGGGGCCCTGTGGTTATTGTGAAGGTTATGCGGCCGCAGTGCGTTCGTATCCAGTGGGGGAAACGCCGCTGGTACGTACACCCCTCGCGTCTGAAGCCGTTTGTGGCGCCGCGCGTCCCTCCACCACATTACACAGGCCGAGCATGTGATGTCTCCGCTGACTCCCGGACGGCGTCTTCGTCACCTGCCCCTGATGCTTCGCTAACTGTTCCACCTTCAGGCGCCTCAAGAATGACGGCTTCCAGCGCGCCTGCGCCACCCGGTGGGGACGGAGTTTGCCCTTCCGGGGTGACGGAAGACGGTGCACCTGCACAGCCGGTGCCCACTGCCGGGCCGACCGGACCCTCCCCCTACGATGGACCCGCAAATTGGACTCGCGCCAAAATGCGCCGCTTGTTGTAAAAATGGTTCTTGTTACTCTTGTTGTTCACTGTTAAGTTTTCTTGCTGCGTTGATGGGGGGGGGGGGGGGGGGGTACAATGTATATGTGTATATAGTGTAATTTTGTATGGGTGGATTGGGTTATTTATTGGGGTGTTCGTTCTTATGAGGCACGCACGGGTGGGGGTTTGTTGTGTTTATTGTTCGAGTATTGTTGCAGCCGGGACGGCTGCGGGTTACACGGGAGGGGGTGATGTAGGGGTGCTATGGGGAATAAACACATGGCACGGGAAGGTGTGGTTCACCCACACCTTGGTGGCTACAACAACGTCCGCTAAGGCTCCAGTGGGTATAAAGTGCGGGGAGCCAGGGAGCTCGGGGCAGAGTGTGGGGCCCGAGGCTGAAGCAACCAGTGAAGAAAGAAGGCCAGCTAGGTGAGACCCTGGAACTCCTGTGACCGCTGCCCTTTTCAGGGCCGGCACAGCAAGCCAGTGGTGCGGCCCCAGAGCCCCAGAGTCAGAGTCCTTCTAAGGGCCGGTCTGGTCGGCGGGGTGCCGAGATCTGTGCCTAACCAGGGCCGGATCTGATAGCCTCCCTTAGAGCCCTACCAGGAGGAACTGGGAGCCTAGAGCTTAGGCTAGAGAGCCTGGGGTGTGTTCCTGAGTTATACGGGTGGAGGGGCCGCTACCCCTTCTAGTGTAACCCTTGTTAAGGTTTAAATAAATAGTGCTGCTTCTATTCTGCCGTCTCCGTGTCCTGGAACCCACTACACATTTATAAACAAATTTCTTACATCGACATGCTAATCTCTCACGATACAATGGCCACCCCCACTGCTTCGTCTATCAAGATTTCTCCGAGCTTACATTTACATGCAAATTTCATCTCTAGCCCCGCCCACTGACCCTTAGGCCACACCCATCTCAAACCGTCATAACTCCCTGCCTTAGCAGGTGAGAGCTGCTGATGACGATTGCTTGTGTTGCGATCGAAACGTCGTGATATTGTGATTTTTTAAAATTATTTTTTCTATCTACGTGGCTTTACCGAGAGACCCAAAGAATATTAATTCCTGCAGTCACGAAAGCTTTAAGTCAAGATCTGTTCTATACATGATATGTATAAGTTATTTACTTTAAAACAAGTGTTGTGGGGGTTACATGGCTTCTTTTCATGAATGTTGTCTTGAAAACAGATTCCACTGAGGAATTCCGGAATGTCATGGAGATCACGTGTCCCAGATGTAGTGGGAATTGAAGCATTCGGAGAGCACAGAAATGTAATCAAGTGTTATTTGCGGGGATTTATGGAGTGTGTTGATGGCTGCCTTAAACATCTAACGGGCTTAATATGAGTGCTAAAGCCTATTTTATATATGTAGTTATGTACTCTAGTTTTGGTCATCAGTGAGCATGCTACAACCAAGAAATCACTTGCGAGTGTTGTTTAAAAAGAGCCACAGATTACTTGAGAATTTGGTTCAATCATAAAAGGCTTCAATCTGGATTGTAATTTCCGAATCTCAGTGCTCTGGCGGCTCGGGCCATTATTATTATGAGAACCTTGACCACCTCAAGGATGAAGAGAGCTTTTGCGTTATGGCAGAATCAACAAACGTTCTCCCACACAGAGATGCACAGCGATGCAAAGGCCATTAGCTGAGACACCTTGAGATACCCAGTAAAAAAAAACCCAGCACATAAGACCTCTCGCGGCTGTAGCAGGCGATCGTTTGCTATTAATGCTCGTATCCCCACAGCACGGTTAAGGATCTGCATTATGCTCGCTAATTTAACGTGGATAAACAGAACGTGTTCCTTTGCTGGAGTCGAAAGGAGCTGTAACTGAACAACATAATTCCCCATGTGCTCACCCATAACCTTTACGCTTGTTTTTTTTATTCTTTTGTTAAACTGCCGGCTACGCCAACATTATTTTTTGAAATTGCCAATTAAAATGAAATGTCGGGGTTTTTCATTTTTTTATGAAACGTTTCCCTAGCATTTAAAATAGCGAGAGCCCTGGTTATATATTTTTGGTTCTTTCGGTAAAGTCACGTAGAAGGGAAACAATAAAATAATACAAATATAAAACAATAAAATTCTCCCTTCTACGTGACTTTACCGAAAGAACCAAGAATATGAATCCCTGCAGTCACGAAAGCTTTAAATCAAAAGCCCTGGTTATATTAGTTATGTTCTTTTTATCATTTCCGCCAAGCTGTGAATTTGGTTGTACGTCTCACTACGGTGAGTTTCTCGAGTTGAATTTTCAATGTGGTTTAGAATCAGGGCGTTGCACGAGATGTGCGTTTTTAAAAAAATCATTTCATATTGGCTTGAACTGTGAATGTTTGTTGTTTGTGGGTAATGACAGAGGATGGGATACTGTAGCTGTGGTACAAGTAATTGCTCTGGAATTAGTTTGTGGTAATTGAAATTGCACTGTGCATATCTCTAATATAATTCACTAATGAGCCATAATAATAATAAAAAATGACTGATTCTATAAACCAATAGGTTTATTAACCAATAGGTTTATGGAATTGTAACGCACTAAGTTATAATTTCTATTTTGTTTGGACCATGGGAACACGTGAGAGATACGAAAGAGAGGGTGGATGTATATTTTAAATGCAGCTCTCACAGCTGAGCCAAATGGGTTCATGTGTGTACGTGTATGTGTGTACGTGTATGTTTGTGTACGTGTGTGTGTATGTGTGGAAGCACATTTGCGTGGGAGTGTATGTCAGTGTGTATGTATGCATGCAGGGAGCGGTAGTGTCGCAGTTAGTACGATGCACTACGAACCCGCCGATTCGGGTGGTAGCCCGATGGCTTGCAAAGAACCTCTGTCTTGGAGAAGTCAATGTCATGTGAGCCTACTGAATTATAACAGTGATCTGCCACGGCCGAGGTGTTGGTTCTACCGTGTTTAAGGTCTGCTTTGTGTTCACGAATGCGGTCTGAGACATGTCGATTGGTTTCTCCAATGTAACTACTACCACAGAGGCAACTTAGTTTGTAGACACCAGGGTACTGTATGTCCGGAATCACATCTTTTACAGACAGAACCAGATCATGGATTTTATGTTATGTGTTGAAACAGACCTGGATCTTGTGTTTATTCAAGATTTTGGAGATCTTTTTTTGTGATCCTCGCAATGTAGGGTAAAGTAATGGTTTTGAAAGGCTTCTCAAGAGGGTCCTTCTTCATGGTTTGAGTGATAGCTTTGCGGATCGCATAGTCGGAGTAACCATTAGCCTTAAGAGCTTGGTGTACGTGCTTGAGTTCACTGCCTATGTGTTCCTGATCGGATATGCATTGGGCTCTATGGTGCAGAGTCTTGATGAGAGAATTCTTCTGTGATGGATGGTGGTGGGAATCCGGTTTCAGATAAGCATCCGTATGGGTAGCTTTGTGTGAGTAGCTTTGTGTGAGTAGTCTATTGGTCTATTGGTCTCTGTGTGAGTAGTCTATGGGTCTCCGTGTGAGTACTCTGTGGGTCTCTCTGTGAGTAGTCTATGGGTCTGTGTGTGAGTAGTCTATGGGTCTTTGTGTGGGTAGTCTGTAGGTCTCTGTGTGAGTAGTCTGTGGGTATATGTCAGTAGTCTATGGGTCTCTGTGTGAGTAGTCTATGGGTCTCCGTGTGAGTAGTCTGTGGGTCTCTCTGTAAGTAGTCTATGGGTCTCTGTGTGAGTAGTCTATGGGTCTCTGTGTGAGTAGTCTATGGGTCTCTGTGTGAATAGTGTGTGGGTCTCTGTGTGAGTCGTGTGTGGTTCTCTGTGTGAGTAATCTGTGGGTCTCTATGAGTAGTCTATGGGTCTCTATGAGTGGTGTATGGGTTTCTGTGTGGTCTCCCCGCCCAGGCCCTCCCGTGGGTGTCATGACGGAGGGTCAGGCCTCGGCGGCTATCGGCCAGAACGTGGCGCTGCTGCACTGCCACCTGCGGGGTGCGGCCGCGGTGACGTTGACGCAGGTGAATTGGCTGAAGGTCGCCGGCGGTGATGACGACGGAAGAGGGCCAGCTTGGCGGTGCTCAATCCACGACACAGCATGGCGTAGCCAAACTCTCCCCTCATGGGCCGTGGCGACTTCTCGCTGGAGCTGCTGGACGTGCGGCACGGCGACGGGGGCCTCTTCCTCTGCCACGTGGCCACCTTCCCCGCCGGCAACTTCGAGGGAAGCGTCAACCTCTCCGTCGTCGGTGAGAATCGGCGCTCTCCATTGTCTCTCTTCGCCGGCACTGTGGCCACAACTTTGCCACAACTTTTTTCGTCGGACGAATAAAGTTGTGGCAAAATTGTTGTTGCGGTCGTTGTTGTTGTGGTCGTTGTGCCACACAGAGAAGCCGACGGTGGCATCGGCGTCAGCGGCGTTTACGGCCGGCCTGGTCTGCCGGGCCCCCCGGCCCGGTCAGGCCGGCAGGTCCTGCTGGGCCAGTCGTCACCGTGGGCCTCGCCCTCGCGGCAGCGCTGCTCTACCGCCGCCGGCTCCAAGTGGCTGCGTGAGTCGCCCACATCGTCACCTTCCCCGCCACCTCACCTCCTCGCTGAGCCTCTCACCTTTAACCACCGCGGCAAGTGCACCACCCCCTTCCGCTGCCCGCTTCCCCGCTCGTCCCGATGTCACTGGAATGTCGCTCGAACGTCAGCGGCGCCCCCCGCGGGCTTCCTCGTGCGACGAATCACTGCTGTGCATCCCGCCCACCCCCCCCCCCCCCCCGGCGCGTGTGTAGGGAAGAGGCCCGTGCCTCCCGCAAGCCACCACCAAGTGGCAAGGAGGACGACCGTGGCCACGTGAGTGGGGGGAGGGGGGCGCGCGGGATCGGAGCACGCGAGATCGGAGCAAGCGGGATCGGAGCACGCGGGATCGGAGCACGCGGGATCGGAGCAAGCGGGATCGGAGCACGCGGGATCGGAGCACGTGGGATCGGAGTACGCGGGATCGGAGAAAGTGGGATTGGAGCACTCGCTGCTCGTGCGTGTTGTGATGATGCTCCGTAGGTTTGCGACAACGACCACGACGTTGACAACGTCGACGACAAGGAGGAGGGAGAAGAGGAGCGGCGGGGGATGCTGTCCCCCGAGGAGAGACAGTGCGCCAAGTTGCCGGGGAGCGGCGCCACGGGTGGCCTCACGAGCAGACGAGCCCCGTGTACGACGAGCTGGCCCCTAGCGGAGACATTTTCACACCTGATGATGATTGCTTGTGTTGCAGTCAAAACGTCGTGAGAATTTTATTGTTTTATATTTTTATTATTTTATTGTTTCCCTTCTACATGACTTTACCGAAAGAACCAAGAATATCATCAACATCATCAATATCATCATCGTCATCAACATCATGAACATCAATATCATCGTCATCAACATCATCATCGTCATCATCAACGTCATCAATGTCATCAACATCATCAACATCATCAACTTCACCAACATCATCAACACGACATCATAATCATTCTGCTGGTCTAGCCTAAGGGGGCACCCCCAGAGTAAGATGGCGTTTTTGTCAACCTGAGTAAGATGGCGTTTTTGTTAACCTGAGTAAGATGGCGTTTTTGTTAACCTGAGTAAGATGGCGTCTTTATTAACCTGAGTAAGATGACGTCACGGTGAATGTTGGCTCTCGGCTGAGGATAAATAGGCGGTACTTTAGGCCATGCCCTTCATTGGACGAGGAGAGTTTGCTTGAAAATTTTAGCTATAAAATATAATCTTTAGCCATCCTTGTTATTAAAATAATCATTGATGCGTTTATGTTTTATAAAATGTATTTGATGTTCGTGAACTTGTAACAGTAGTTAACTCTTGAATTTTTGTAAATATTTTAACATCAATTAAAACATGAATAGTGAGTCCAACTGAGTGGCAGATGTTGTCTTTAGGAGCAACACTTTCATTAAACTATTAACACAACATACCCTAGGGTGGTGACCACCCGACTAACAACGCTACGGCGAACCACCCATATAGGTTTGCGATCGCGTTCCGTACCACGAGCTGGGTCCCGTACCACTTGGCTGGAGGCTTCTTTAGCTTGACGTGGATCTCCTGCCTCTCCAACAGTAAGAACCCCGCGCTCCTCTCAGGGGAACCCCCTTATATTGGGCAGGGCTGGGGCTGCCTCCGCCTCTCTCTCGCCCTTACCCGAAGGCTCTCGAAAGCTCTTCCCGGACCATGTGACCACCTACTGGCCCCCTCCACTGGTGGCCCCCCTCCAGTATCATCCGGTCACGTGTCCCCAAGTCAGCCAGAGTATCACCACCGATCGTAACCTTGGCTGACTCTCGCTCCCTCAACGGGAGCCCGCACCGCACGCCGTGCGTGGTGTCCCCATGCTTAACCAGCGCTCGCCCAAGCCCCCACTAGGGCTGGTACTACACCCCGTATCTGTGGTGTCCACAACAACAATGTAACATCTGCCGTGGCCTCGCAGGCTCGGCACCACACAGCGATATTCTCAGTCACTACACAGGTAACATTCATGGTATGAGACGTATTCCCTAAGGATTTTTAAGACGGAGAGATATTTATATGGGGAGTTGGGGGGGGGGACAATCGTGACGCTAGCACGTTGATGTTAGAGGTTTGATATTTGTGTGTACACTTATTTGTTAATGGTTTAATAATAAATAGTTATTGGCAGTT
This sequence comes from Petromyzon marinus, assembly GCF_048934315.1. NCBI lineage: Eukaryota > Metazoa > Chordata > Hyperoartia > Petromyzontiformes > Petromyzontidae > Petromyzon > Petromyzon marinus. Next base: position 2,840,111 of record NW_027422839.1, on the reverse strand, counting down.
TGCAGTGTTAATATTGTTAAACTCACCTTTTGCCCGTCCAAGGACAGGTGTATTGCAGTAAATCTGAAACATACAAGCGAAAGGCATATCGCGGCGTCTTATTAATTGCATCAATTCGTGTGCAATTTGTGAGGCCGCAGTGACACAGACCTGTTTCACGTCAAGGTTATAATCCCTTGTTTATCGTGACCACCTTTTTACTTTGATGTCTCAACAACAACGTTACGGAGATCGCGTGATGTGATGAGGGTTCTGCCTTTGTAGTGAGGGTTGTAAGTTGACGCTGAGGAGGGATGAGGCGTCTCCCCCCCCCCCCCCCCCCCCATGTGGAGTGACGTCAGCTGCTCGTGACTTTACCTATCCACGTGATTTTAACGAGAGACCCAACAATGTCGTTGATGCCGTCGTCACCAAAGTTTTAAGTCGACATTTATCGTCGGTATGTTTGGCTGCCACAATTGAGGCCTATATGCTTATTGGTTGCTTACAGTTCGGGATGAACTTTCATCTTAAGGCCTCGATCTGCTCGGCAATGTATCGTCACATTCCCGAACACAGCACGAGGTTGAGTTTCCTTACTGGGCCAACTAATCGCTCGGATGTGGACAAAGCAGTCGCAGGTGGTGACTATGACGAAGTCGCGTGATTTTCGAGAGCATTTCAATTGCAAGATTGATCTCCGTTATGTGTGTGTGTGTGTGGGACCCGGGTTTATGTTTGAGTCTCTAAGGCAGGGGTGGGGAACGTTCGGCCCGTGGGCCGCATGAGGCCCGCAAAATCATTTGGGTCTGGCCCTGCCAAGGCAACCGCAGGCTGGACTCAAAATTAAATACATCTAGGAGCAAACCTGGAAAAGCAGTTGCGAGTAGCAGCAACATCAATACCAGCTAACATCATCACACGCCTCACCAAAGAGAAGCAGTCCCAGCCATCGCATTATGGGCAAGTTAATAAAATGTATGACCAAATATGACGGGCAAATTTTTAAGTGGATGATTTTGTATGGCACGCGAAAAATGTTATATAAATATCCAAATGGCCCTTGGCAGAAAAAAGGTTCCTCACCCTTGCTCTAAGGCTTCCAGTGATTTCTTTTCAACCGACATTGCTTCAAGGAAGGCAAGAGGGCAGCTTTACAAGAGGCACTTAGCATAACAAGCTGCAACAATAACCTGCTATACCAGCTGGGTTGTGATGAGTGTTGTCATGGTGTCATTGTGCATGGTACGATACCAGTTCTCGCTTTTAGGTACGACGATTGTCGCGATATATGAACGTTCCGTCAAGGGAGACTATCAGAAACCACAGACTCGGTATTGATATCCGTTATTAACGTTTTAATGTTCGGTTTTGTATGACTGCAACAGACGTCAAAAAAACTTTACCATCAAAATATGCGAAATGTATAAACACTTGAACACGTGGTAGTAGTAGGAAGCTTTTGCGACCAATTTTATCCATGAGGGGGTTTTTTGGGGGGGGTTAGATCACTTAAATGTCGTGAAACCCGCCACTACCCGACAGCCAATGAGGAAGGTTTGTCACGTGAACAAGACGTGCCATTTCGTTACGAGTGCAGCATGACACCGGTTGTGTGTTGGGGAGCCAAATCTGGCTGTCGCCTGATGATGCCGGCTGTAATTACTGGTGAAACAGCGTCCTCAAATAGTAAATGTTGTGGATTTACCCTCAAACTCACCGGTGTGCTGTACTATTAAAGAATTAACCACGTTCTAATTACCCTCAAACACACTGGTGTGCTGTACTAGTAAAGAATTGGCCACGTTCTATTTACCCTCAAACGCACCGGTGTGCTGTACTAGTAAAGAATTGGCCACGTTCTATTTACCCTCAAACACACCGGTGTGCTGTACTAGTTTTGAGGTGCAACTGACGACACGGACACGGTTCTTTAGTAGGGGCTGATGCCAAGGTTTATTAAGGGCTACTGCCGGTAACTTATTAAAGGCTTACGCCCAACAGGTGACAACCCTAATATCTCCCCAGGGGAAAGGGTACTGGGAGGTCCCCAGCTCCCCACAGGCTATACGTGATCTCCCCCCCCCAGCACCGACTGAGGGATCACCCAACTCGGTCGGCCGAGTGAAGTATCACACTCGCCTGGCGCTGATTCCCCCTACCCTGGATCCCGACCCCCCAACTCTCTCCGTTCCTGGCCCTTCACGACGACCCCCTCTACGTCACGGGTTCCCCCTTATATACCCCCCATAACTTCTGACGTCATCCCTTTTCACCCCCCTGCGTGACATGACGTCCTCCACTACTCCTCTACATTACCCCCCCCCCCCCGTGAAAAAAACCCAGCCGACCCATCTGCAACAATTATGCGAACCCCAAGGACGCATGCGTATAGAGACAACCCCGGCTGCTAGTAGAACACAACACTAGGGCAGCACGGGATCAGAAAAGTCTGGACAGTCACCACCCGGCAACGTAAGTGGCGACATGGCAGGGGATCGAAGTAGACGACTTCGCGGGCCGTCAGTGTATGCGCACGCCCCTTGAGTGCGTGCCCGCCGCCTGCCCGCTCCCCCATGTGTTGTCGGCCGCCTGAGGCAACGGTGCGCCGGCCAAAGCCGAGCCAGCCGGCACGTAGCCGAGCTGAGGCGTCGCCGGCGGCACCACTGGCAGGGGCTCAGCTGGCGCCTCTAACGGCGGCCCACTGATCCCTGTGGCGTCGGTGTCTGAACCGGGCGGTGGCCTGGAGGCCGGGTCGCCGCCGGGACACCCCCCAGACGGCCCGCTGTTGGCGGCGTCACTGTCGGTGGCTCTGCGGGCATACACAAGGGCAGGACATCGCTCGCATTTCCACAACCCCCGCGGCCCGGCTCGTCGGACACAGCAATCGCCGACCGCTCCAAAAATGGGGATGAATCAGGGAGCCCCGGTGGCATCACCCGCTTGAGCCGCGACGGGTGCACAGTCCAGTGACGACGGCCCCACCGGATACGGACACATTGCGAACGGCGGACCTCCGCGACCTCGACAGGGCCCTGCCATGGGCGATGTAATTTAGGAGACGTACCCACCGGCACTTGGGGGCAGTGCAGCCACGCCAACTGGCCCTTTTCCCACGGGCGGCCGACAGCCTGGTGTTTGGGCAGACGCTCGGAGGCCGCCTGTCGGCTGGCCGAATTATCTAACGCCGCCTACTGCGCCTCGCGCAGCTGATCGAGCGCGATCCTCATCTGGATGGGAACAGGCAAACCCTTTTTGGCAGGCCCGAGGTCCAGTTGGACGTGCATCAGGGGTTCGGGTTCTCTCCCATACATGAGGCAAAATGGTGAGAACCCCGTCGAGGCATGAGGAGCTAACCTGTACGCAGCCAGCACCCCCGGGATGAACAGGTCCCAGTCCGATTGGGACGTGCTCACATGATGACACAGCATGGACGTGAGTGTGCGGTTTAATCGCTCTACCATCCCGTCGGACTGGGGGTGGTAGGGCGAGGTGCGGACCTTCGTCCCAAGGAGGTTACAGACCTCCTTGAGCAAACGGGAAGAAAAATTCTGCCCCTGATCCGTCAAGAGCTGTTCTGGCGCCCTTTGTCAAGGACGTACCCCTGAACAAACGCCTCAGTGATGGACGAGGCCGATTGGTCCACCAGAGGCCACGCCATAGGCCAACGTGTGAGATATTCCACGCCCACCAAGAGGTACCTATGGCCCCGTTGGGATGCAGGGAATGGCCCCAGAATGTCGAGTGCCACGAGCTCATTGACATGAGAAACCCGGATGGACTGCAGCGGCGCCCGATCCTGACCAACAGGGGCCTTCCTCCGCGCACAGTCGTGGCAACCTTTCAAAATCAGAGCCACATTATCCTCCACACCCAGCCAATAGTAATCCCGTTTAAGGGTCAACAAGGTCTTATGGTAGCCGAAGTGCATACGTTTCTCATGAATGACCAGGGTCAATTTTCCTCGTAAGCCAATGGGCACCACCACACAATAGCGTTCCAACTGGGCATCCCAACGCATGAAGAGGCCGTCATGTACGACGATCACCGGGGCCACCGACGGAGCCGAGCTACGGGCCTTTGACCCAACCCGGCGTCGCAGCCTCAGCAGAGAGGAATCCTCCATCTGCAACTTGGAGCATACCTCCCGGGGGAGTCCCAGGCCAAAATCAACAGGCAATGCAATGCCACACCCGGAGGGGGTGCCGCTTCGGCCGATGCGACCAACTGGGCCGCAGTGTTCACTGGGGCCTTACAGCGGCTGGAACCCAGGGCACAAGCGCACCCGCTGTCCGGGGGCAGCCTGGAAAGGCCGTCTGCATTCCCATGCCGAGTCCCCTTCCTATGGATGACATCGAAGGGGTACTCCTGGAGCGCCTCGAGCCAGTGGGACAGCTGACCCGAGGGCTGGTCAATTCACAGGGAATACTGCAGGGCTGCATGGTCAGTCCGGACGGTGAACCGGCGACCATACAAATACGGCCGGTACAGCTGGACAAAAAAAACAAAAGCCAGCAGCTCCCTCCTGGTGACGCAGTACCGCTGCTCACTGGGAGACAATAGGCCACCACCTGTTCCACCCCATCGATCACCTGGGCCAAGACGGCTCCAATGCCCGTGTTACTGGCGTCGGTGTCAAGAAAGGTTTAGAGAAATCGGGATACCCCAAGGGCGGCGCATCCGCCAGGGCCGTGCGAAGCGCCATAAAGGCGTTTTCCTCCTCCATCCCCCAGCGAAATTTTGTACCTTTGGCCGAAAGTGTGTGCAGTGGCTTCGCAAGTCGCAAAATCGCGAACGAAACCGACGATAGTATGATGCTAAGCCGGTTCCGGCGTCGCGCCAACAATGGCGGCCGGTTCCTGCATTGCAGCGACACTGGCGGCTGGATCCGGCGGCGCATAAAAAATGGCGCCCGATTGCTGCGGCGCACCTGGCGGCGCGTTGGCGGGAATTATGGTTTTGGCGGGATTCGCGATGTCGGCGATCCCGCGGTTTTGGCGAAAATCACCGCCCGCCGAGTGTACGCGGTCCCCCACCTCTGCCAAAGCGACGGCGAGCTGCGCCATCGTGAGCTGCAGCGTCTCCAGCCTGGCCGCGATGGCGCACCACTCGTCCGACGGCGGCGCGGCAGCTCCCCCGACCGCCGCCTCTTCTGGCCCCGACTGGACCATCTCCACGGGGAACATCACCGGGCCCCCGGTCTCCGGGATCGTCGCCAGCTCGCCGACGTCCTTGTCGCCCTGGTGCACCCTAGGCGTAGTCTTTCGTTTCGCGCTGGATCTAGGCATTGTGGCGCGGAACGAAACCACTTCTGGCACCAGTTGTTGAGGTGCAACTGACGACACGGACACGGTTCTTTAGTAGTGGCTGATACCAAGGTTTATTAAGGGCTACTGCCGGTAACTTATTAAAGGCTTACGCCCAACAGGTGACAACCCTAATATCTCCCCAGGGGAAAGGGTACTGGGAGGCCCCTAGCTCCATCCAGGCTATACGTGATCTCCCCCCCGCAGCACCAACCGAGGGATCACCCAACTCGGTCGGCCGGGTGAAGTATCACACTCGCCTGGCGCTGATTCCCCCTAACCTGGATCCCGACTCCCCAACTCTCTCCGTTCCTGGCCCTTCGCGACAACCCCCTCTACGTCACGGGTTCCCCCTTATATATCCCCCGTAACTTCTGGCATCATCCCTTTTCACCCCCCTGAGTGACATGACGTCCTCCACTACTCCTCTACACTAGGAAAGAATTGGCCACGTCTATTTACCCTCAAACAAATCGGTGTGCTGTACTAGTAAAGAATTGGCCACATCTATTTACTCTCAAACACATTGGTGTGCTGTACTAATAAAGAATTGGCCACGTTCTATTTACCCTCAAACGCACCGGTGTGCTGTACTAGTAAGGAATTGGCCACGTTCTATTTACCCTCAAACATACCGGTGTGCTGTACTAGTAAGGAATTGGCCACGTTCTATTTACATGACACCATACCAATTGGTTGGCGGGTTTAACGACACTTATATTGAAGTGATCTCACCCAGAAAATAAAACCGTATGGATATATAACTGTCTTGGTACGAAGCGTACCAAATGCCACTAGGTTTGTATTTAAATTCTAGTATGCATTATCTCCACAAGGGTGCACACACACACATACATTGTACCCAGGTTCAATGAAATCTTATCGCAAAGAGAAACATACTCTTTGGTTCTTTTTGTAAAGTCACGTAGGTAATAAAATAAAATAAATCACGACGTTTCGATTGCAACACAAGCAATCATCATCATCAGGTTGGAAAACCATGCATCGTTAGCCCAATTAGATATTAGACGACAAACTGATTCATCTTCATCGCACTTGTGGTGGTCAAGTGACTGATAGGCGTGACCAGGTTGTGATTCGCCGTGGACGTTGATTTATTGGAGACGTTATCGGAGCCATTGGTGATGATGGCTTCTGCCTTTTGGCAGTACAGGATTCGCTGCAAAGTGGCGACCATCTCTTTGTCCCGAATCGAGTAGATGATGGGGTTCATGGCGGAGTTGAGCTCCGCTATGAGCAAGAAGTACTTATCAAAGGCCAGGACATTGCAGTCCGAGCAGAACGAATCCAGCAGCAGAATCACCAGGCCTGGCGTCCAGCACACGATGAAGGCTCCTGAGAGGCGACGGCACGAGACACACGAGTCAGGCATTTTGATAGCAACGTGTGGAACAAGATCAGCGTTGTTCCCTGAAACCCGTGGAAGGTCAAGGCACAACCCTGCAATGGCTTGCTCCACGACTGCTGCAAGGAGGGCCCCTCCACTAGAGGAGAACTGTGGAGAGGCCCTTTAGAGGGTTCTTTTCCCACCTGCTTTTCCACCGTTGGCCAGACGAGGAACCACACTTTACCTCGCTACACCCAGACCTGCCGATCGACAAACTGTGGCTAGACCCCTACGTACTGCCGGGTGGACAGAGGCGGTGGGGGGGGGAGATAAAAAAAAACTTTGCCCCGTTGTTTCAACCGCTGTGCTAGAATAGTCGTCGTACGAATGATAATTCGCAGGCCTTCGTCAATCCTCTGCGTACTTCAACCTAGCCGGTGCAGTTTGGTGAAATGACTGGGGAGGTGCCGCACCTGGTGCCGATAACGACTCGCCACCGTTAGCCGTGGTTCGAAATCGAACAGCAGTCGCTGGGTTCATAGCGCCAGTACGCTAACCACTGGGCCACTGTTTCCCCTGAAGCTGTTCGGCATGCGATATGAGCCATGAATGTTGCCCACAACCAAAATCACCCAGAGAACATTCACCAAATCCGATCAGAAGCTGAGCAGAGTGTTGAGCCAAGACGGTGCTTGGTTAGGCGACTGTCACGCACGTCAGATTGATGTAGCCTGCCCCAGAGGCTACATGGTGGCCAGTGCAACAATCTCCATTGTTGTACTACACTTTCTATGCTCCCACGTCTATTTACCCCACCTTTACACAACCCACACTACAAAATGACTCCCTACACATGCACCGGATCGACACAAGGGGCTGTACACACACACACACGCTCGAAGACGAATGTGAATCGTGTTGTCGAATATGAGCACCTGCTGCCCAGACCTACAACACTTACCCAACATGATGGTGACCGTTATGAGCAAGCTCATGGTGGCCTTTTTCCTCTGGGTGGACCTGGAGGTATTCTGCGGCACGGGTATCGTGTTCCTCCACACGTGCACGAAGATGTGACTGTAGAGTCCCACCATGATCAGGAATGTGGAGAGATTGGAGCCGGCCCAGAAGATGACGTAGCTGGTGCTGTACAGGGGCGCCATGGTGGAGCACGTGCTGATGTTGCAGATGCAGTTCCAGCCCATGCTGGGAATGGCACCGGTGATGATGGACATGAGCCAGATGATCGCAATGACGACCGCGACGCGCCGCTCGCTCATCCGCGAATGCATCTGCATCCGGAACACCGTGATGTGCCGCTCTATGGCTATGGCCAGAAGGCTGGCAACGGAGGCCGTGAGGCTCGTGTTGATCAGCCCCTGGCGTAGCATCCAGGTCGGCAGCGACAGCTTGTGAGTGTTGGGTCCCGTGTTGAACATCAGGTAGACGTACGCCGCTCCCGCAAAGAAATCCGCCACGGCCAGGTTGGCCATGAGGAAGTAGATGGGGTGGTGGCGTTTCTTGTTGATGTATACGGCGAGCATGACGAGGACGTTGGCCAGCATGATGAAGAGGCACATGGTGATGCCGAGCACCATGACCAGCACGCTGGTGACAGACCACTCGTCGTACAGTGGCCTTTTGATGTTGTTGTAGAAGAAGGTGATCGTCTCATTGTGGTGGCAGCTGCCGTCCATCTCGTTCTCGCGTTTTGTTTCCCACGCCGACACCCACCTGCAAAGCGAAGATTCATTAAAGTTAAGAGAAACGTTACACTCTTGTCCCGAACCAAATGTTTTTAAATGGACCGATTTATATTAAAAAAAGGCGAATTGAGTATTGTTTTTTGCCGTGTAGTCAAGTTACAAGGTAATTTATGAGGCGGCTATATTGTGCTATGATAGACGACTGTTGCCTGAAACATCGCCTGTTAGATGTTTTTTCCGTTTTTAAGGTCCACGGTGTTATTGTGACCCACTACAGCCTATACAGTATACAGTGTTTACACACAGTATACACTACAGAATAATAGTATATATACATACTGTGTACACTACAGTATACACTACAGCCTATATATATATATACACGTGTACCAAGGCCGTGTGAGTCTGTGGGTCTCTGTGTGAGTGTGTGGGTCTATGTGTGAGTCTGTGGGGCTCTGTGAGTCTTTGTGTGAGCCTGTGGATCCTTGTATGAGTCGGTGGGTCTCTGTGTGAGTCTGTGGGTCTCTGTGTGAATGTGTGGGTCTCTTTGTGTGTGGGTCTCTGTACGAGTCTCTAGGTCTCTGTGTGAGTGTGTGATGTTTTTGTGTGAGTCTCCGGGTCTCTGTGTGAGTCTCTGTGTGAGTCTGTGGGTCTCTGTGTGAGTCTGTGGGTCTCTGTGTGAGTCTGTGGGTTCGTGTAAGTCTCTGTGTGAGTGTGCGGGTCTCTGTGTGAGTCTTTGTGTGAGTCTGTGGATCCATGTGTGCGTCTGTGGGTCTCTGTGTGAGTCTGTGGGTCTCTGTGTCAATGTGTGGGACTCTGTGTGTGTGGGTCTCTGTACGAGTGTGTTGGTCTCTGTGTGAGTGTGTGGTGTTTTTGTGTGAGTCTCCGGGTCTCTGTGTGAGTCTCTGTGTGAGTCTGTGGGTCTCTGTGTGAGTCTGTAGGTACTCTGTGTGAGTCTGTGGATCTCTATGTGAGTCTGTGGGTCTCTGTGTGAGTTTGTGGGTTCGTGTGAGTCTCTGTGTGAGTGTGCAAGTCTCTGTGTGAGTCTGTGGGTCTCTGTGTGAGCCTGTGGGTCTCTGTGTGAGTCTTTGGGTCTCTGTGTGAGTCTGTGGGTTCGTGTAAGTCTCTATGTGAGTGTGCGGGTCTCTGTTTGAGTCTGTGGATCCATGTGTGAGTCTGTGGGTATCTGTGTGAGTCTGTGGGTATCTGTGTGAATGTGTGGGTCTCTCTGTGTGTGGGTCTCTGTACGAGTCCGTAGGTCTCTGTGTGAGTGCGTGGTGTTTTTGTGTGAGTCTCCGGGTCTCTGTGTGAGTCTTTGGGTGTCTGTGTGAGTCTGTGGGTCTCTGTGTGAGTCTGTGGGTTTCTGTGTGAGTCTGTGGGTCTCTGTGTGAGGCTGTGGATCTCTGTGTGAGTCTGTGGGTCTCTGTGTGAGTCTTTGGGTTATTGTGAGTCTGTGGGTCTCTGTGTGAGTCTGCGGGTCTCTGTGAGTCTGTGGGTCTCTGTGTGAGTCTGTAGATCCATGTATGAGTCTGTGGGTGTCTGTGTGAGTATGTGGGTCTATGTGTGAGTCTGTGGGTCTCTGTGTGAGTATCTGTGTGAGTCTGTGAATCCATGTTTGAGTCTGTGGGTGTCTGTGTGAGTCTGTGAATCCATGTTTGAGTCTGTGGGTGTCTGTGTGAGTCTGTGTGAGTGTGGGTCTCTGTGTGAGTCTGTGGGTCTCTGTTTGAGTCTGTGGGTCTCTGTGTGAGGCTGTGGGTCTCTGTGTGAGTCTGTGGGTCTCTGTGTAAGTCTGCGGGTTCTTGTGAGTCTGTGGGTCTCTGTGTGAGTCTGTGGGTTCGTGTGAGTCTCTGTGTGAGTGTGTGGGTCTCTGTGTGAGTCTGTGGGTCTCTGTGTGAGTCTGTGGGTTCGTGTGAGTCTCTATGTGAGTGTGTGGTTCTCTGTGTGCGTCTGTGGGTCTCTGTGTGAGTCTGCAGATTCATGTTTGAGGCTGTGGGTCTCTGTGGAAGTCTGTGGGTCTCTGTGTGAGTCGGTGGGTCTCTGTGTGAGTGTGTGGGTCTATTTGTGAGTCTGTGGGTCTCTGTGAGAGTCTCTGTGTGAGTCTGTGGATCCATGTGTGAGTCAGTGGGTGTCTGTGTGAGTCTGTGTGAGTCTGTGGGTCTCTGTGTGAGTCTCCGGGTCTCTGTGTGAGTCTGTGGGTCTCTGTGTGAGTCTGTGGGTTCGTGTGAGTCTCCGGGTCTCTGTGTGAGTCTGTGGGTCTCTGTGCATCTCTGTGTGAGTCTGTGGGTCTATGTGTGAGTCTATGGGTCTCTGTGTGAGTGAGTCTGTGGGTCTTTGTGTGAGTCCATGGGTCTCTGTGTGAGTAAGTGGGTCTCTGTGTGAGTCTCCGGGTCTCTGTGTGAGTCTGTGGGTCTCTGTGCGTCTCTGTGTGAGTCTGTGGGTCTATGTGTGAGTCTGTGGGTCTCTGTGTGAGTGAGTCTGTGGGTCTCTGTGTGAGTCCATGGGTCTCTGTGTGAGTGTGTGGGTCTCTGTGTGAGTCTCCGGGTCTCTGTGTGAGTCTCTGTGCGTCTCTGTGTGAGTCCGTAGGTCTTTGTGTGAGTGTGTGGGTGCATACTCTTTGGTTCTATTGGGTAAAGTCACGTAGGTGAAAATAAAATAACAAAAAATCACGACGTTTCGGCCACAACACAAGCGGCCTTCATCAGGTGAAGGGACGAGACTGTCTGGAGGACAGCGCTGGAGTGAGAGAAGCCACGCTTAGATCACGACCTTTAAGCTGTGTGAGAAGAAAAACACAAAGTGCCTTGACAAAGGAATTAGCATATAATTTAGCATTGAAATGGCTCATTGAAATAGCTAAGTTAAAGTATACACATCGGCAGAGGTACCCCTTGACAAAGGAATTAGCATAGAATTTAGCATTGAAATAACTGAGTGATTAGCTTGTAACTGGTCACAGAAATAGCTATGTTAAAGTCAGAGCATATACATTCACCGAGGCACCTAGTACTCATCAAACAGGAGAATTTAGCGAAACACAACCACGCTCAGACAGCGGACCTTTAAACTGTGTGCGAGCAAACAAGGTGTTCTGACGAAGAAATTAGCATAAAAATTAGCATTTGATTGGCGGATTTTAGGAAAGAGGTGGTGTACGTGCCGGTGGACTTGCCGTTTGGCGCGGGGGGGGGGGGGGGAGTTTACCTATTGATGGTATACAAGCACGCACACACACACGTGGGTCGGTAGTGGGGGTGGGTAGGTGGGTCGGTGGTGGGGTTGGGTAGGTGGGTGGGTGGTGGGGGTGGGTGGGGGGGCCACTCCGCCTACCGCGTACTTCATAGACGCCGCGCACTCACACACGCTGACCAACCCACCCACCCCCACCCACCACCACGACCACCTAACCACAACCAACCCACCACCTACCCATCTACCCACCCCCACCACCCACCCACCTACCCACCCCCACCACCTACCCACCCACCCTCACCACCAACCCACTACACAGCACCCACCCACCTACCCACCCCCACCACCGACGCACCCTCACCACCTACCCACCCACCCCCACCACCGACCCACTACACAGCACCCACCCACCTACCCACCCCCACCACCGACGCACCCCCACCACCTACCCATCCACCCCCACAACCGACCCACCTACCCACCCCCACCACCCACCCACCTACCCACCCCACTACCGACCCACCTACCCACCCCCCACCACCTAACCACCCACCTAACCCACCCACACCACCTACCCACCCCCACCACCTACCCACCTACCCACCCCCACCACCGACCCACCTACCCATCAACCGACCCACCTACCCACCCACCACCGACCCACCTACCCACCCACCGACCCACCTACCCACCCACCACCAACCCATCTACCCACCCACCGACCCACCTACCACCCCCACCACCCACCCACCTACCCACCCATCTACCCACCCCCACCACCTACCCACCCCACCACCTACTCACCCCCACCACCCACCCACCTACCCACCTACCCACCCACCTACCCACCCCCACCACCCACCCACCACCTACCCACCACCCACCCACCTACCCACCCCCACCACCTACCCACACACCTACCCACCCCCACCACCCACCCACCTACCCACCCCCACCACCTACCCACCCCCACCACCTACCCACCCCCACCAGGCTGACCCCCCCATAGTCTTCGCTGTTATAAACTGCTTCACCACGCTGTCGCTAAACAACGCGCACTGCTACTTAAGAGGCTGTACAAAGCTACAACACCGTGCTGCTTTGTACACCACGCAGCCCCGAAACACCGCGCACTCAGAGAGGCTGACCACCCGAGTCCTCGCGATGCAGAGTCTCACGATCTGTATGTAGACTGCAGGAGGAGGAATCCGAGGAGCTATGAAGCTCTTTTCCACACACGTCCAGTAGGGGGGGGGGGGCACAGGGGTCAGTAAGCGACCACAAACTTCAGCAAACTGATAACCGCGTGCTCTTACCAAAAGGCTCCACAAACGCCGCGCACTTGCTAATCGCGCTCTCCCGATTAAAAAAAATGTTTATTGCCCAGAGCATCATCCTCTGCATAGACGAAGCACACCTCTCACCCCCTCCCCCAAACGCTCCCGAAGCAACACGAAAATTCCCACTTGCCGCCATCAGCTCTGGAATTCCCTCCCGTCCCCTCTTCTCCTCATCCCCACAATTTCTTGATGACAACGACCTCAGCTCAATTCAAGACACATCGAACCCTAACTACATTCTAACTACATTTTGACATTTGCCGATAGTTGCTGACTGCTCGTTTGACTTTTGTGCCTATGCTCAGCAACTGTTTAACAACAAAGTACCCGAAACTAACTCCTACGTATACACACACGTGTACACACACGCGTGTACACACACGTATACACACACACAGGTGTACACACACACGCGTGTACACACACACGCGTGTACACACACGTGTGTACACACACACACGTGTACACACACGCACGCATGTACACACACACACACGTGTACACACACGTGTACACACACAGGTGTACACACACACGTGTAAACATACACGTGTGTGTGTACACACACGCGTGTACACACACACGTGTACACGCACACACGTAGACACACACGTAGACACACAACAACCGCCATTCGCCACTAAGTGGCGGTGACGTCACCACGACGCTTGTGCCAGGCCATGTGCACCTTGAGGCTGCAGTCGCGGGAAGTGGGAAGGACGTCTTGGACGAGTGTGATCCTTCTACAGATGTCTCTGCATTTTTCGAAGCGATTTTTTTCTTCGGATATCTCGGGATTTTGTTTGACTCTCCAGATTTCTCAGGAGTTTCGCAGACTGTATCCAATACTTTTCAGATAGTCTCTAGATTTCCCAATATTTTATTTTTTACCAAAGCTCTCCGATTTCCTGCAGATTTCTCTTTGCCGTACTATCTCCAGATTTCTCGATTAACAAACAAAAAAATATTCTCAAGAATTGCCAGTTACTTTTGCATCCAGATTTCACAGATTTTCGAAAGTTAATCCACAGCTGAAAAAAAACATGTAGCAGGAACGCTTAGTAAACGTCACAACGTTTATGCTCTCGTGGGGGCTGACGCCCCGCTCCCCGTGAGAGGGCGGGATGCCCCCCCCCCCCCAGCTGCTAAGCCCTTGTGTCAACACGGCAACCGCCCTCGAGTGGTTATTTATTAACTCGCTGGCAGCTGCAGAAACTCCGCAGCTGTACGGATACTCATTAGTTTGCGCTCTCGGGATAACCACCCAGTTTCAGTTTCATTTATTTGGTGTATAGCCCTGTGAGCCATTCGGCTCTTGAATCGGGTGCAACCGCAACAAACAAAAAACAAAAACGCGAACAAGAAAACATTTTAAAGTGACTTTGTGACTTTGTGGAAACAGAAAATCCAGGAAAAAATCCTGAAAAAGCACCGTACACCAACGCTGTGTGCAAAAATCCCATCAGTCTAACTCCGTACTACAACAAACATGGCCAAACCAAACCCACTAATTTATATCACCCACACACGGCAGTGTGCCAATCGCTGTTCCACCACGCTTCACACACACACACGCACAACGCGTCGACCATCAATCTTGTACCAAGGTTTTATTCCCGGCGTGAATAGTGAACCCCTGTTTATGCCCCCCCCCCCCAGCGAACACTCCACGGATCTCGCCTAGCCTCTTATTTCCCACCCTTCGCGATGTGCGACTATTCTCAGGCTAGGGCTAACGGCTAACAGGGCTGAATTGAAGCAATTGGCGGGACCCCGGGGGTCTCATCACTGCCCCGGGGTGGGAAAAACCGCGTAGCGACACGAGTCTTGCCTTACCGACAGCAAAACTAGTGGTCAATCAATTGGCCTCGTTGAGAGCTACTCGGGGAACTAAGTTTCGTAAAAAGTTGAAAAATTACATAAACACGTTAAATTCACTGCGGGCGCAGGCTCGCCTTGGCATAGAAGCTGAGGATCGATGGCTGACCGGAGGGCGGACTGAAAAATAATAAATATTGACCTGATTTTTTCGGGACCCCGGGGTCACGCCAAATGAAATTGACCAACTGAACGATCACTCACCTCGCACGGTGGAAGTTGGGGAGGACGCTGGGCAGCGAAGACTCTGCCTGGGCAATGGTTCGCAGCTGCACCCAACGGGCGTCAGGCGGACGCTGAGGGCGGCTGGGATTCAGCGCGGCTCCAGGTGAACTCTGAATTCAATTTGCTCTCTCCCTCCCCTCTTATCTTCTCAAATCCTGTTAATCCCCGGGTGACATGATGTCATCTTGCACGTCCAATCGAGTTCTTTTTACGTGTCCCACCCATCACTACCTCTTCCTACCAACCCCCCAGTTGCTAAACCTCGATCCTCCACTCTGCTCACAGACATACACACATTCTTTGTGCTTTCAAGAAACAATACCAAGATCCCCCGTGTAGCCTGCAACAGACTGCCGGGGCAAGTGCTGTTAGAGAGCACCTATGAAGGTCGGTACGGCACACGAGCCGGTTGGGTGGCCAACACCACGCCCGGCCGCCTTTGTCTCCCCAGTGGTGATGTTTACGACACACCGCACAAGGTACTCATTTGAGGCTGAGTCTATCTAAGGGAGGACCCAGGATCGGTGCAGATAATTCGTCACTGATGTTGGCGGAATCGAACTCCGGTTGCCTGGGATCGTGGCTAAGTGCGCTAACCACTGCGCCATCACTCCCCCACATGTAAATAGACAGAGGTCCCCCGTGTAACATGTAACAGACTGTAGGGGCAAATGCTCTTAGCGAGTAGCAGCAGCAATGTCTATGAAGGAGACAAAGATCCCCCGTGTAGCCTGTAACAGACTGTGGGGGCAAGTGCTGTTAGCGAGAAGCACCTATGAAGGTCGGAACGGCACACGAGGGGGGGGGGGGGTAGGTGGACAGCCTTTGTTTCACACGCACACACACACCACCACTCTGTAACGTTTGCCGGTTTGAACATTTGGCTCCGCTTTTAATGCTCCTATTATTCTTCACAGAGTCTTTGAAGAAGAGCACACGCGTGTGTGGGTGTCTGTGCGTGTGGGTGTCTGTGTGTGCCCTGTGTGTGTGTGCGTGTGTGTCTGTGTGTGGGGAGCGATAGTGTAGCGGTTAGCGCGCTGCGCTATGAACCTGGCGACCCGGGTTCGATTCCCGCTCACGGCCAACACCAGTGACGATTATCTGAACCGGTCCCGGGCCTCCCCTAGGTCGACTCAGCCTCAAATGAGTACCTGGTGTGGTGTGTAAACATCGCCACTAGGGAGACAAAGACGGTCGGGCGTGGTGCTGGCCACCCACCCCCTCGTGTACCGTTCCGGCCTTCATAGGTGCTCGCTAACAGCACTTGCCCCTACAGTCTGTTACAGGCTATATGGGGGATCTTTGTCTTTGTCTGTGTGTGTGTGTGGGGGGCCTTAGAAGAGCCACACCCTGTTGTTTGGCAGTCTGCTGCCCTGAGTAGAGAACTGTCCACCCCTCATGGTGGCAGGAGCCAGAACCGGTCCACCGGACCTCCTGAATGCAGCAGAGATCCAGGCGGTACCGGTTCAGCTCCCGACAGAGGAGTGGCAGCTCTTCTCCGCAGTGAGTGTTCGAACATTCCACGTGGCCATCCGTAGTGGCTTTTCCTTGTTTCTGGAGGAGCCCCGAGGATAGAGATTCAATCTCCTGGCTCTGCCAATTGGGGTTTGGCCAGGAGATGTCATAGACGCCTGTCCCCCCAGGGCCTCCGGCACAAGCTTATTAGTTACATATTTCAGTTTAACTCGTGGTTTAGTGGTAATTAATTGAAGGTGGAGGGGTTACCAGCCCCTCGCACCCGTCCAGAGCCCCCATTTAGCCACTGTGCTGGACACAGACGCCATGAGGGGAGGAGCCAATCGGAATTGGCCCTCCCCCCCCACAGCACTGTCCACGACAGAGTTGCCCGTCCGGCACCGCGAGGAGATAGGGGGCGTGGGAGCGTGGCGGTGAGGTGTGGGAAGCTGTAAGCCCAAGGCTACTTTGGGCTCGCCTTCCCATCAACCTTAGGTGAGGAGTGGTGGTCGTGGTTAATTATGCCCCCACCGAAGACGAACATCCGTGGAGGGATGCAGGCAAAGCCGATGAGTCAGATGCCTTCTATGACCTCCTGTCACAGGTGCTGGCTAAAGCGGCACCTCGGGATAGATTCATTATGTTGGGTGACTTCAATGCCCGAGTTGGCCATGATGCTGGCACCTGGGCTGGAGTGATTGGAGGGCATGGGCCAGATAAGCTCAATAACAATGGTAGGAGGCTGCTAGATTTTTGTGCAGCCCATGGGCTTGTAATTACCAACACGCTGTTCCGGCATCGGCGCATCCACACAACGTCATGGATGCATGCCGGGTCCAAGCAAGAACATCTGCTGGACTACATAGTGACGGACCAGCGGATGCGAGCCCATGTCCTTGACACCAGGACCGACCGTGGAGCTGATCTGCCCTATGACCATCGATTAGTCATCTGTCAGATGCGCCTACCATTCTTCCACTCCGGTGGTGGGTGTACACCCAGGACCCCATTCCAACCTAAAGTGGTCTGGTCTCAGTTATCTGATGAAAGTTGCAAGCGAGAATTTCATCATCGCGTGTGGCTGGGATTGGCATTGTCCCCGAGTCTTCCTGATGTCGAGGGTAAATGGGCGACGTTTAGGACTGTGACTCATGCAGCTGCAATGGCTGCTTTGGGTACGCGTTCCAGACCTCCCAAGAGACCCTGGCTGACAGAGGAGGTGTTCAGGATGGTTGAGAAACAGCGACAAGCCCACTGTTATTGGCAACAGAATTCCACGTCCCTCGGAGGTTCGGAGAGCTGTGAGGCGCTGCAAGGATGGGTGGTGGTCGCGGGTTGCTGAGGAGATGAAGTCTGCCTCAGTGGCCCGCGATCACAAATCTCTATTTAACTCCATCAAAAAAGTAACCTGCAGGGCCACACCTATTACCATCATTAGGGGAAAAAACGGTGATCCAATCTCCGACCCCCAGGAACAGGTTTGTAGATTTTCTGAGCATTTCTGTGAGGTCCTGGGGGAGGGAAAATGTGGGGGCTACCGTCCCCCGCCATCACTGAATTGTCGGGGCCGTTGCCCACCGACTCCCCCGTTCCACTCATACCGCTACCCCCCGGCTGCTCTGTCAGGTCCAGACTACCGACCCCTAATGCCTCGCCCCCCTGTACCTCTGCCTGGGATGTCGACCGCGTTTGCGTAGCTTAATTAGCGGCTCGTACGCTTTACGCTCGCGATGCGCTACCCTGTTGAACGGCGGCGTGTCGCGGTGAGCGCGCTCGCAAAGTAAAACCCTGTCCTGCACGGGAATAAACAAGCGCGGCGCGCCCCCGTGGGATTCCCTCCCACCCACGCTCCACGCACTTAAGCAAAAACAAACACGCCGCGATTACTTTGCTCCGATTTAACGGGCTGTTTACACAGCTGCGTATTCGCGCACGCCAGGCGCTTAATTCGCTATTAGATAATAGCGCGAGTGCGCGCCCGCCACCCCGTCACACAGACGCGCGAGCGCAAAGCGCTACTGTAGGCTATTGCGCAGGTACGCGAGCGCTGGGCACCACCGAAGATATTCGTGTAGGTACGCGCGCGCTGAACGATACTGTAAACGATCGTACAGGTACCGGCACTAAGCGCGTTCTACTCCCTTATTCGCTGCAAACAGCCGCGTATGCACGCGAACACAAAACACTCTGTACACACTCGTACCGATATGCGAACACCAAACACTCCGTCTCCCTCCTCGCACTCACAGTGACCACGACACAGCTTTATCCTATTAGTGGTTTTATTCCCCGCGAGTATCGAACTAGACTGTGTGTGTCAGTACGGACCAGCAGGACAGGTCTAACCTATCTCGCTACTGCCTGATACTTAATGGACCTGTCTCCCTCTATTTTCTCTCCGAATTTCGTTCCTTTGTCTTACCTCTCTCCCTCGTACTTACGGTCCGACCTCGCAGCGATGGAGGTCGCGGATTGATGATTCTGTAAACAGAATCTGGCTGTTCTCTGTCTCACGGACGTGTAACAGTCAGGTGACGGCTCCTCGATCCCTCCCTCCTGTTGATCTCCAGTCAAATAAAATAAATGGCCCCGTGCTTGCCCAAAGCGTCCCTTTTTATGCTCCTTTCAAAGCCCTCGCACCACCCATCCGCGGTGCATCACGGGTCAGGCCGTTAATCCGCGGTGCATCATTGGTAGGGCCGTTAATCCGTGGTGCATCATGGGTAGAGACGCTAGCCCGCGGTGCACCATGGGTAGAGACGCTAACCCACGCTGCCCTGGTCCCCACCTGTCTGCTGGCCCGTGTGTGTCCTGGGCATCTCCTCAATGCGGTTCTCAGCGAGTTCTCCGTGGTCATTAAATTCTAAGTTAAGCCACGGTGCCGCAGTGCCATTTGGCCTGGGGGGGGGGGGTGGCGGGGGAAGTGCTGTGATGGGAGCCGGGTGGCTTCTCGGTCGCAGCAGCACAGCGACGGCCCCGGTTTCGACGGAGCGGCTTCGCTGTTGTGGCACCACACACTCTCATCCCCACAGTCCACAGTTGTAATGCGAGCTTGTGATCTTTGCAGGTCTTTCTCCGGCTCAGACCACCTTGCCTTGCACATGAAGAGTGTTGTACGTGTAGAGGCGTTACGGGAGGGTGACACGCGGTTGTGTAACGGTGGCCACAAACACGTGTAGAGGTGTTACGGGAGGGTGACACGCGGTTGTGTGACGGTGGCCACAAACACGTCCACTACGGCCACCAGCCTGGGGGACTGTGGGGACGCTGTGATCACTCCCAGCCCCACCCCTCAGTGAGCGACAGTATAAAAGGTGGGACCCGGGGAGCTGAGGTTTAGTTCGACTCAAGCAAGATGAAGAGCCAGTAAAGAACGAAGATCGACTAGCCAGACCCTGGAACTCCTTTGGCCCGCTGCCCTTCTGAGGGCCGGGCAAGGCAAGCCAGGGTGTGACCCCAGAGCCAAGAGGGCCGATGTCCTTCTGAGGGCCGGACTCGTGTGGCTGGTGGTCGGGACCTGCACCGAAGCTGGGCCAGGTCAGACAGCCTCCCGGGAGAGGACCAGGATAGAGGGAACCAGAGAGCTAGTGTGGGCTAAGGCTCGGGTAAATAAAAAAATGACAATGATGTAACTGCAGATACAGATAAAAGAGGCTGTGAAAAAAGAACCACATTTGTACATTACAAGTTACGTGCCTAAAGTCGTGTTCTAGGATGGACCACCGGAGTGGGCTTGAGAAAGACACTCACACCGCTTTCAGGGATGGTCAAGGCTGCTGATGGAATGGTAGCCAAAGCAGAAATGACTCCCTCAAGGATTATCACCATGGACGTGGAGTAATGTGAAATGATAACGCGCAGGCATGAGATGGATGGTATTAGCACCATCGAAAGACCATGTGGAATTGTATTGGCGTGGGAATGCTTTCATTCAGCAGTGGATATTTCTGAGCTGATGGTCTCATACTTGTTAATATTGCTCTGATATGAAGTGCATGAATATGCACATATAAAACAGTCTGCCTCAGCAGCAGGCCATGCTTCCCCACCTGATGATGGACGCTTGTGTTGCGCCCGAAACGTCGTGATTTATTTGATTTTATACCTACTACGTGACTTTACCGAAAGAACCAAAGAGTATGGCTCCCATAGACTTCAATGTTAAAGTCTCCCATAGACTTCAATGCTAAAGTCTCCCATAGACTTCAATGTTAAAGTCTCCCATTGACTTCAATGTTAAAGTCTCCCATTGACTTCAATGTTAAAGGCTCCCATAGACTTCAATGTTAAAGTCTCCCATAGACTTCAATGTTAAAGTCTCCCATAGGCTTCAATGTTAAAGTCTCCCATTGACTTCAATGTTAAAGGCTCCCATAGACTTCAATGTTAAAGTCTCCCATAGACTTCAATGTTAAAGTCTCCCATAGACTTCAATGTTAAAGTCTCCCATAGACTTCAATGTTAAAGTCTCCCATAGACTTCAATGTTAAAGTCTCCCATAGACTTCAATGTTAAAGTCTCCCATAGACTTCAATGTTAAAGTCTCCCATAGACTTAAATGTTAAAGTCTCCCATAGACTTCAATGCTAAAGTCTCCCATAGACTTCAATGTTAAAGTCTCCCATAGACTTCAATGTTAAAGTCTCCCATAGACTTCAATGTTAAAGTCTCCCATAGACTTCAATGATAAAGTCTCCCATAGACTTCAATGTTAAAGTCTCCCATAGACTTCAATGTTAAAGTCTCCCATAGACTTCAATGTTAAAGTCTCCCATAGACTTCAATGTTAAAGTCTCCCATAGACTTCAATGCTAATTTCTCCCATAGACTTCAATGCTAAAGTCTCCCATAGACTTCAATGTTAAAGGCTCCCAAACACTTCAATGCTAAAGTCTCTCATAGACTTCAATGTTAAAGTCTCCCATAGACTTCAATGTTAAAGTCTCCCATAGACTTCAATGTTAAAGTCTCCCATAGACTTCAATGTTAAAGTCTCCCATAGACTTCAATGCTAAAGTCTCCCATAGACTTCAAAGAGTATGGACACAGTAACCAACCTTATTTATTCACTCTAAGCCCTGCGCAGTTTTAATGAAGGTTATACCTGATCGTAAATCAAATGCTACTTCATTTAATTTCAAAGGCACGAACCAATAATGCTAATAAATAACAATGCGGGAATATAGATGAGTTCAAAATGAAAATGTGTTTTTTCTTTGCAAGCTAACTGTATGAAAAATTACATCTTTTGAAGAAATAAATTACTTGCTCAAAGGATTAAATCACCTTCCATTACTCAATGTGCATCTCAGATTACTGTTTCTGTGACTAAAGACAATGCAAGTGATCATTGCTGAGATTTGTTGCCAAGATTTGTTCCACTTGCTTGTGTACAGTCTATATATTACTTTCATGTTACTGTTTAAATAGAAGGAAGACGTCGTAATGACCCAACGCCACCTATTTCACGGCGTGACTCCACAGGTGAGCCAGGTGATAGGTTTAAGTCTTCTCGACGATTGCCTTGACCTTTGCTAAGATTAGCCAAATAAGCGGATTCTTTACTCATCCATCCCTCGAAGTTGGCTGTATCACTTGGGGTAGCTAATACCCACATTAGAATGAGCCAGCACCGTTTTTAATGACAGACAGTAAAATGGAATGTAATCCATTGATATCAATATCGATTTCGCATTTAATTAAGCATGCATTGAATCGAATATGAAAACAATGGATTATTTTTATCTGAATGTTTATGCAATGGGCCCAAGACCACTGCTAAATTCACTACAATGTTATAAAAAACGGATAGATGATTTTATTTAAATTGCAGCAATTCATCTAATCACGAGGTGCAACTAGTGACATCATTGTTACACCTACATCAGAGAGCCACCTTGCATTTTTCTTTTCACTTAATTTGGATTCGACCAACTCTGAGAGTGAGATATAAGTAGCACATGTCAGATGACTGACCCGCATTGAACTGCTCTAATGGAGCACAGGAATGTGCTGGTTAAGTGTGACCTCTTGAAGAGATGCCAGAAGATATTCTCGTGGTGTTTCTTGTGGCATCTTTAATAATTGAGACATCGATCTGCTGCCAGTAGGAATTTCCCTGCCTTGTGTATTGGCTTCGATATTACAATTCGGAACATAAATAGTTAAGCATTCAGAAAAATAGTAAAATAAAAAATACAACTGTACATTAAACATGTGCTCAGACACATTTGGCTAATCAGGGTGGAGTCTAAGGTGAAACTTGCTGTTTCCTACTGGAAAATTAATTAAGTAACTGTACTCTTTGTTTTACTGTAACCATCTCTGCGTAAAAACAAATTGCATTGTCTAAGCGTATCAGCTTTCCCTGTTCCTTGGCTGTTTGCTCACAGTTCTTCAAAATGTCACAGTTAGATCCGTGTTTAAACAAAGAGACACTGACCTTCAAAATGTCACGGTTAGATCCGTGTTTAAACAAATAAGAGACACTGAGCTTCAAAATGTCACGGTTAGATTCGTGTTTAAACAAATAAGAGACACTGACCTTCAAAATGTCACGGTTAGATCCGTGTTTAAACTAATAAGAGACACTGACCTTCAAAATGTCACGGTTAGATCCGTGTTTAAACAAATAAGAGACACTGACCTTCAAAATGTCACGGTTAGATCCGTGTTTAAACAAAGAGACACTGACCTTCAAAATGTCACGGTTAGATCCGTGTTTAAACAAATAAGAGACACTGAGCTTCAAAATGTCACGGTTAGATTCGTGTTTAAACAAATAAGAGACACTGACCTTCAAAATGTCACGGTTAGATCCGTGTTTAAACTAATAAGAGACACTGACCTTCAAAATGTCACGGTTAGATCCGTGTTTAAACAAATAAGAGACACTGACCTTCAAAATGTCACGGTTAGATCCGTGTTTAAACAAATAAGAGACACTGACCTTCAAAATGTCACGGTTAGATCCGTGTTTAAACAAATAAGAGACACTGACCTTCAAAATGTCACAGTTAGATTCGTGTTTAAACAAATAAGAGACACTGATCTTCAAAATGTCACGGCCCGATCCGTGTTCGCGACCTGAGCTCAAACACAAAAGACACAAGGTGATGATGATGGTGATGATGATGGTGATGATGATGGTGATGATGATGGTGGTGGTGGGGACGATGGTTGCGATGTTGACGACGGTGGTGTTGGTGCTGACGATAGCGATGACGGCGGTGGCGGCGGCGGTGGCGAGGAGCCCACTTGCAGGCCTGCCTCACGGCTCCGTGTGTCTTGGAGGCAGCGGCAGGCCATCAACACCGCTGCTGTCTCGTCAGTGACGACCGCCACCGCCCTCCTACTCCTCCTCGATCGCGACGAAGCCGACCGCGATCACCGCCTCTCCTCCTCCCGATCCCTCCTCTTCCGACTCTCCCGAGCAAACGTGAAGAAGGGCCCAAATGATGACGACGAGGAGGGGGACGATCGCGAAGATGATGGTGAGGATGATGATGAGCCACGGCAGCCCACGTCCCGACTCCTCCGCTTCCTCCGCTCCTCCTGCGGGTGGAGAGAGACGGCGTGGGCAGAGAGCGTGGAGAGAAAGCAGAGAGAGAGGAGAGAACGTGGAGAGTGGAGAGAGAGGACAGAGTGGAGACAGATAGAGAGGAGAGAGATAGAGAGGAGAGAGAATGGAGAGAGGAGAGAGAGAGGAAAGAGTGGAGACAGATAGAGAGGAGAGCGAGGGGAGAGAGAGAGTGGTGAGTGGAGAGAGAGTGGTGAGTGGAGAGAGATAGAGAGGAGAGAGAGTGGAGAGATAGTGGAGAGAGATAGAGGAGAGAGTGGTGAGTGGAGAGAGAGTGGTGAGTGGAGAGAGTGGAGAGTGGAGAGAGAGAGAGGGAGAGTGGTGAGTGGAGAGAGATAGAGAGGAGAGAGAGTGGAGAGAGAGTGGAGAGAGACAGAGGAGAGAATGGTGAGAAGAGAGAGAGTGGAGAGAGAGGAAAGAGTGGAGAGAGACGGCGTGGGCAGAGAACGTGGAGAGAGCGGAGAGAGAGGAGAGAACGTGGAGAGTGGAGAGAGAGAGGAAAGAGTGGAGACAGATAGAGAGGAGAGAGAGTGGAGAGAGATAGAGGAGAGAGTGGTGAGTGGAGAGAGTGGAGATAGAGAGGAGAGAGAGTGGAGAAAGTGGAGAGAGATAGAGGAGAGAGTGGTGAGTGGAGAGAGTGGAGATAGAGAGGAGAGAGAGTGGAGAGAGATAGAGGAGAGAGTGGTGAGTGGAGAGAGATAGAGAGGAGATAGAGGAGAGAGAGTGGAGAGAGATAGAGAGGAGAGAGTGGGGAGAGAGTGGAGAGAGATAGAGAGGAGAGAGTGGGGAGAGAGTGGTGAGTGGAGAGAGTGGAGAGAGAGAGTGGCGTCTCTGCTAGTGGTATGAGAGAGTGAGAGAGAGTGGAGAGAGTGAGAGAGAGTGGAGAGAGTGAGTGGAGAGAGAGTAGAGAGAGAGTGGTGAGTGGAGAGAGAGTGGAGAGAGAGTGGAGAGAGAGAGAGTGGAGAGAGAGTGGAGAGAGAGTGAGAGAGTGGCGTCTCTGCTAGTGGTATGAGAGAGAGTGAGAGAGAGACTCAGCGTCATCGTCGCGTCGGACTCCTGCCGCCCTGGTTACCTTCCACTGTGACCTTGACGGGTCGCGACCTCACCAGGCCCGGCACGGAGGGCGGCGAGGTGACGCACCGGGAGCGGCCGTCGCCGCCGCTCCCCCCGGACGGCCTCGCGTGCCGCGGGGCCGGCGTGGCCCCGCCGGACACCGCCTCCCCGGCCTGAGGCACGCAGAGCGCCGGGAAGGCGACGGCCGTGAGGCTCCACGGAGCGTCGGGTGCTCTCTCCGCTACACCACCCCCCCCCCCCCCCGGAACGCTCACCAACACGCGAACGCTCACCGACACGCGACGACGCGCCCACACGCGTCACCGCCGAGCGGCGGTGACGTCACCGCGGCGCTCGCGCCAGGCCGTGTGCACGTCGAGGCCACCACATGAAGTGTCGAACGCCAGCGGGCAGGAGGTTCACGAGGCAGACCCAGCAGGTGCCACGGTGCCATGGGTCGACTGAGATGCCTGGCACGGTGCACCACCTGTACCCCCTACTGTGCCACTCACCTCATTCTCATCTTTGTAAATGTCACCCACCACCATCACCACCGTCACCACCGTCACCACCACCGTCACCACCACCGTCACCACCGTCACCACCACCGTCACCACCGTCACCACCACCACCGTCACCAACGTCACCACCACCGTCACCACCGCCGTCTTTGTCTCCCCCGTGCTAGCGATGTTTACTACAAGTACTCATTAGAGGTTGAGTAGACCTAGGGGAGGCCCAGGACCGGTTCAGATAATTGCTATCACTGCTGTTGGCTGTGAGCGGGAATCAAACTCAGGTGGTGGTGGTGGCACGGTGGTGGTGGCACGGTGGTGGTGGCACGGTGGTGGTGGCACGGTGGTGGTGGCACGGTGGTGGTGGTGGCACGCTGGTGGTGGTGGTGACGGTGGTGACGGTGGTGGTGGCACGGTGGTGGTGGTGGCGGTGGCACAGTGGTGGTGGCATGGTGGTGGTGGTGGCACGCTGGTGGTGGTGGTGGTGACGGTGGTGACGGTGGTGGTGGTGGCACGCTGGTGGTGGTGGTGGTACGGTGGTGGTGGTGGCACGGTGGTGATGGTGGTGGCACGGTGGTGGTGGTGGCACGGTGGTGGTGGTGACACGGTGGTGGTGGTGGTGGTGGTGACACGGTGGTGGTGGCACGCTGGTGGTGGTGGTGGTGATCGTGACACAGCGACTGGGTACCTCTGCGCACTTGTAGTCGGTATCCCGGACGACGAGGGTGTGACCTGGGTCGCCCCGGCCGTGACCTGGGTCGCCCCGGTGGGGCCGAGCCTCACGTCGTCCGGGTCTGGCGAGGAGGACAGACGACAACCCCCCGCTGAAATCTCGATTTGAAGCTTTCGTGACTGCAAGGATTCATCTCCTTTGGTTCTTTCGGTAAAGTCACGACCACGTAGAATGAGAATAAAATAATAAATCGATAAAATAAAATAACGCGATAAAATTATCACGACGTTTCGGCCACGACACAAGCGGCCTTCATCAGGTGAAGGGACGAGACTGTCTCTTGTTTGTGGAGTGACTCATGCAGCTGGAGCTCCAGCGCTGTCCTCCAGACAGTCTCGTCCCTTCACCTGACGAAGGCCGCTTGCGTCGTGGCCGAAACGTCGTGAGAATTTTCATCGCGTCATTTTATTTCATCGATTTATTATTTTCATTCTCATTCCACGCGGCGGCGGCGACTTTTACCGAAAGGACCGAAGAAGACGACCGCCCGCTCACTCGCGGCCAAGCGGCGCCGCCCGCTCGCGACGTCCCCCCGAGGAGCCGCCGGCGGAGGAATCCGCGGAGCCGCGGGGCTCTCGGCGTGTCCCAGACGTCCAAGTCGGGGTCGCCTCCACCTCGTCTCGCGGTGACGACGACGACGACGATACAACGAGGTGGAACGCGGTGGCACGAGGTGGGACGGGGTGGAACGACAATACGAGGTGGAACGGGGTGGAACGGGGTGGAACGAGCCGTCGCGCCCACCCCCACCGGGATTCCCCCAACGCGCGACGCGCGAGAGGCGACGGTTCAGCGCGAGGAAAGTCGTCCCCAGGCGACGTGGGTTCGACTGCTGGGCCAGGGCATCTCTCCTGCCTCGTAGCAGCAACAACAACAACAACAAAACAACAACAAAACAACAACAACAAAATAACAACAACAAAACAACAACAACAACAAAACAATAACAACACAACAACAACAACAACAACAAAACAACAACTCAAATAGTACAACACGCCATTCCGTCTCAGGATGCCACCTATTGTAGATGCCACTGGTTCTTCACGTTCTGCAGATGTAGAAGCCACTGGTTCTTCACGTTCTGCAGATGTAGAAGCCACTGGTTCTTCACGTTCTGTAGATGTAGAAGCCACTGGTTCTTCATGTTCTGTAGATGTAGATGCCACTGGTTCTTCATGTTCTGTAGATGTAGATGCCACTGGTTCTTCACATTCTGTAGATGTAGGTGCCACTGGTTCTTCACGTTCTACAGATGTAGATGCCACTGGTTTTTCATGTTCTACAGATGTAGATGCCACTGGTTCTTCACGTTCTACAGATGTAGATGCCACCAGTTCTTCGTGTTCTGCAGATGTAGATGCTACTGGTTCTTCACGTTCTACAGATGTAGATGCCACTAGTTCTTCGTGTTCTGCAGATGTAGAAGCCACTGGTTCTTCACGTTCTCCAGATGTAGATGCCACTGGTTCTTCACGTTCTGTAGATGTAGAAACCACTGGTTCTGCACGTTCTGTAGATGTAGATGCCATTGGTTATTCACGTTCTGTAGATGTAGATGCCACTGGTTCTTCACGTTCTGTAGATGTAGATGCCACTGGTTCTTCACGTTCTGTAGATGTAGAAGCCACTGGTGCTACACGTTCTGTAGATGTAGAAGCCACTGGTTCTTCACGTTCTGCAGATGTAGATGCCACTGGTTCTTCACGTTCTGTAGATGCCACTGGTTCTTCACGTTCTGTAGATGTAGATGCCACTGGTTCTTCACGTTCTGTAGATGTAGATGCCACTGGTTCTTCACGTTCTGTAGATGTAGATGCCACTGGTTCTTCACGTTCTGTAGATGTAGATGCCACTGGTTCTTCACGTTCTGTAGATTTAGATGCCACTGGTTCTTCACGTTCTGCAGCTATAGATGCCACTGGTTCTTCACATTCTGTAGATGTAGATGTCACTGGTTATTCACGTTCTACAGATGTAGATGTCACTGGTTCTTCACGTTCAGTAGATGTAGATGTCACTGGTTCTTCACGTTCTGCAGATGTAGATGCCACTGGTTCTTCACGTTCTGTAGATGTAGATGCCACTGGTTCTTCACGTTCTGTAGATGTAGATGCCACTGGTTCTTCACGTTCTGCAGCTATAGATGCCACTGGTTCTTCACGTTCTGTAGATGTAGATGTCACTGGTTCTTCACGTTCTGCAGATGTAGATGCCACTGGTTCTTCACGTTCTGTAGATGTAGATGCCACTGGTTCTTCACGTTCTGTAGATGTAGATGTCACTGGTTCTTCACGTTCTGTAGATGTAGATACCACTGGTTCTTCACGTTCTGTAGATGTAGATGCCACTGGTTCTTCACATTCTACAGATGTAGATGCCACTGGTTCTTCACGTTCTGCAGATGTAGAAGCCACTGGTTCTTCACGTTCTGTAGATGTAGATGCCACTGGTTCTTCACCTTCTTCAGATGTAGATGCCACTGGTTCTTCACGTTCTG
Source organism: Petromyzon marinus (assembly GCF_048934315.1). Classification (NCBI taxonomy): domain Eukaryota; kingdom Metazoa; phylum Chordata; class Hyperoartia; order Petromyzontiformes; family Petromyzontidae; genus Petromyzon; species Petromyzon marinus. The sequence continues at coordinate 2,811,305 of NW_027422839.1, read as the reverse complement.
CAGATGTAGAAGCCACTGGTTCTTCACGTTCTGTAGATGTAGATGCCACTGGTTCTTCACGTTCTGCAGATGTAGATGCCACTGGTTCTTCACGTTCTGTAGATGTAGAAGCCACTGGTTCTTCACGTTCTGTAGATGTAGATGCCACTGGTTCTTCACGTTCTGCAGCTATAGATGCCACTGGTTCTTCACGTTCTGTAGATGTAGATGTCACTGGTTCTTCACGTTCTGCAGATGTAGATGCCACTGGTTCTTCACGTTCAGTAGATGTAGATGACACTGGTTCTTCACGTTCTGCAGATGTAGATGCCACTGGTTCTTCACGTTCTGTAGATGTAGATGCCACTGGTTCTTCACGTTCTGCAGATGTAGATGCCACTGGTTCTTCACCTTCTTCAGATGTAGATGCCACTGGTTCTTCACGTTCTGCAGATGTAGATGCCACTGGTTCTTCGTGTTCTGCAGATGTAGATGCCACTGGTTCTTCACCTTCTGCAGATGTAGATGCCACTGGTTGTTCATGTTCTACAGGTGTAGATGCCACTGGTTCTTCACGTTCTACAGATGTAGATGCCACTGGTTCTTCACGTTCTGCAGATGTAGATGCCACTGGTTCTTCACGCTCTGCAGGTGTAGATGCCACTGGTTCTTCACGTTCTCCAGATGTAGATGCCAGTGGTTCTTCATGTTCTGTAGATGCCACTGGATCTTCACTATCTGTAGATGTCACTGGTTCTTCACGTTCTGCAGATGTAGAAGCCAGTGGTTCTTCACGTTCTGCAGATATAGATGTCACTGGTTTTTCACGTTCTGCATGTGTAGATGCCACTGGTTGTTCACGTTCTGCAGATGTAGATGTCACTGGTTCTTCACATTCTGTAGATGTAGATGCCACTGGTTCTTCACGTTCGGCAGATGTAGATGTCACTGGTTCTACACGTTCTGCAGATGTAGATGCCACTGGTTCTTCACGTTCTGCAAATGTAGATGCCACTGGTTCTTCACGTTCTTCAGATGTAGATGCCACTGGTTCTTCACGTTCTGCAGATGTAGATGCCACTGGTTCGTCGTGTTCTGCAGATGTAGATGCCACTGGTTCTTCGCGTTCTTCAGATGTAGATGCCTCTGGTTCTTCACGTTCTGTAGATGTAGATGCCACTGGTTCTTCACGTTCTGTAGATGTAGATGCCACTGGTTCTTCACGTTCTGCAGCTATAGATGCCACTGGTTCTTCACGTTCTGTGGATGTAGATGTCACTGGTTATTCACGTTCTGCAGATGTAGATGTCACTGGTACTTCACGTTCAGTAGATGTAGATGTCACTGGTTCTTCACGTTCTGCAGATGTAGATGCCACTGGTTCTTCACGTTCTGTAGATGTAGATGCCACTGGTTCTTCACGTTCTGTGGATGTAGATGTCACTGGTTATTCACGTTCTGCAGATGTAGATGTCACTGGTACTTCACGTTCAGTAGATGTAGATGTCACTGGTTCTTCACGTTCTGCAGATGTAGATGCCACTGGTTCTTCACGTTCTCCAGATGTAGATGCCACTGGTTCTTCACGTTCTGTAGATGTAGAAACCACTGGTTCTGCACGTTCTGTAGATGTAGATGCCATTGGTTATTCACGTTCTGTAGATGTAGATGCCACTGGTTCTTCACGTTCTGTAGATGTAGATGCCACTGGTTCTTCACGTTCTGTAGATGTAGAAGCCACTGGTGCTACACGTTCTGTAGATGTAGAAGCCACTGGTTCTTCACGTTCTGCAGATGTAGATGCCACTGGTTCTTCACGTTCTGTAGATGCCACTGGTTCTTCACGTTCTGTAGATGTAGATGCCACTGGTTCTTCACGTTCTGTAGATGTAGATGCCACTGGTTCTTCACGTTCTGTAGATGTAGATGCCACTGGTTCTTCACGTTCTGTAGATGTAGATGCCACTGGTTCTTCACGTTCTGTAGATTTAGATGCCACTGGTTCTTCACGTTCTGCAGCTATAGATGCCACTGGTTCTTCACATTCTGTAGATGTAGATGTCACTGGTTATTCACGTTCTACAGATGTAGATGTCACTGGTTCTTCACGTTCAGTAGATGTAGATGTCACTGGTTCTTCACGTTCTGCAGATGTAGATGCCACTGGTTCTTCACGTTCTGTAGATGTAGATGCCACTGGTTCTTCACGTTCTGTAGATGTAGATGCCACTGGTTCTTCACGTTCTGCAGCTATAGATGCCACTGGTTCTTCACGTTCTGTAGATGTAGATGTCACTGGTTCTTCACGTTCTGCAGATGTAGATGCCACTGGTTCTTCACGTTCTGTAGATGTAGATGCCACTGGTTCTTCACGTTCTGTAGATGTAGATGTCACTGGTTCTTCACGTTCTGCAGATGTAGATGCCACTGGTTCTTCACGTTCTGTAGATGTAGATACCACTGGTTCTTCACGTTCTGTAGATGTAGATGCCACTGGTTCTTCACATTCTACAGATGTAGATGCCACTGGTTCTTCACGTTCTGCAGATGTAGAAGCCACTGGTTCTTCACGTTCTGTAGATGTAGATGCCACTGGTTCTTCACGTTCTGCAGCTATAGATGCCACTGGTTCTTCACGTTCTGCAGATGTAGAAGCCACTGGTTCTTCACGTTCTGTAGATGTAGATGCCACTGGTTCTTCACGTTCTGCAGCTATAGATGCCACTGGTTCTTCACGTTCTGTAGATGTAGATGTCACTGGTTCTTCACGTTCTGCAGATGTAGATGCCACTGGTTCTTCACGTTCAGTAGATGTAGATGACACTGGTTCTTCACGTTCTGCAGATGTAGATGCCACTGGTTCTTCACGTTCTGTAGATGTAGATGCCACTGGTTCTTCACGTTCTGCAGATGTAGATGCCACTGGTTCTTCACCTTCTTCAGATGTAGATGCCACTGGTTCTTCACGTTCTGCAGATGTAGATGCCACTGGTTCTTCGTGTTCTGCAGATGTAGATGCCACTGGTTCTTCACCTTCTGCAGATGTAGATGCCACTGGTTGTTCATGTTCTACAGGTGTAGATGCCACTGGTTCTTCACGTTCTACAGATGTAGATGCCACTGGTTCTTCACGTTCTGCAGATGTAGATGCCACTGGTTCTTCACGCTCTGCAGGTGTAGATGCCACTGGTTCTTCACGTTCTCCAGATGTAGATGCCAGTGGTTCTTCATGTTCTGTAGATGCCACTGGATCTTCACTATCTGTAGATGTCACTGGTTCTTCACGTTCTGCAGATGTAGAAGCCAGTGGTTCTTCACGTTCTGCAGATATAGATGTCACTGGTTTTTCACGTTCTGCATGTGTAGATGCCACTGGTTGTTCACGTTCTGCAGATGTAGATGTCACTGGTTCTTCACATTCTGTAGATGTAGATGCCACTGGTTCTTCACGTTCGGCAGATGTAGATGTCACTGGTTCTACACGTTCTGCAGATGTAGATGCCACTGGTTCTTCACGTTCTGCAAATGTAGATGCCACTGGTTCTTCACGTTCTTCAGATGTAGATGCCACTGGTTCTTCACGTTCTGCAGATGTAGATGCCACTGGTTCGTCGTGTTCTGCAGATGTAGATGCCACTGGTTCTTCGCGTTCTTCAGATGTAGATGCCTCTGGTTCTTCACGTTCTGTAGATGTAGATGCCACTGGTTCTTCACGTTCTGTAGATGTAGATGCCACTGGTTCTTCACGTTCTGCAGCTATAGATGCCACTGGTTCTTCACGTTCTGTGGATGTAGATGTCACTGGTTATTCACGTTCTGCAGATGTAGATGTCACTGGTACTTCACGTTCAGTAGATGTAGATGTCACTGGTTCTTCACGTTCTGCAGATGTAGATGCCACTGGTTCTTCACGTTCTGTAGATGTAGATGCCACTGGTTCTTCACGTTCTGTAGATGTAGATGCCACTGGTTCTTGACGTTCTGCAGCTATAGATGCCACTGGTTCTTCACGTTCTGTAGATGTAGATGTCACTGGTTCTTCACGTTCTGCAGATGTAAATGCCACTGGTTCTTCACGTTCTGTAGATGTAGATGCCAATGGTTCTTCACGTTCTGTAGATGTAGATGTCACTGGTTCTTCACGTTCTGCAGATGTAGATGCCACTGGTTCTTCACGTTCTGTAGATGTAGATACCACTGGTTCTTAACGTTCGGTAGATGTAGATGCCACTTGTTCTTCACGTTCTACAGATGTAGATGCCACTGGTTCTTCACGTTCTGCAGATGTAGAAGCCACTGGTTCTTCACGTTCTGTAGATGTAGATGCCACTGGTTCTTCACGTTCTGCAGCTATAGATGCCACTGGTTCTTCACGTTCTGTAGATGTAGATGTCACTGGTTCTTCACGTTCTGCAGATGTAGATGCTACTGGTTCTTCACGTTCAGTAGATGTAGATGTCACTGGTTCTTCACGTTCTGCAGATGTAGATGCCACTGGTTCTTCACGTTCTGTAAATGTAGATGCCACTGATTCTTCACGTTCTGCAGATGTAGATGCCACTGGTTCTTCACCTTCTTCAGATGTAGATGCCACTGGTTCTTCACGTTCTGCAGATGTAGATGCCATTGGTTCTTCGTGTTCTGCAGATGTAGATGCCACTAGTTCTTCACCTTCTGCAGATGTAGATGCCACTGGTTCTTCATGTTCTACAGGTGTAGATGCCACTGGTTCTTCACGTTCTACAGATGTAGATGCCACTGGTTCTTCACGTTCTGCAGATGTAGATGCCACTGGTTCTTCACGCTCTGCAGGTGTAGATGCCACTGGTTCTTCACGTTCTCCAGATGTAGATGCCAGTGGTTCTTCATGTTCTGTAGATGCCACTGGATCTTCACTATCTGTAGATGTAGATGTCACTGGTTCTTCACGTTCTGCAGATGTAGAAGCCAGTGGTTCTTCACGTTCTGCAAATATAGATGTCACTGGTTTTTCACGTTCTGCAGGTGTAGATGCCACTGGTTGTTCACGTTCTGCAGATGTAGATGCCACTGGTTCTTCACGTTCTGTAGATGTAGATGCCACTGGTTCTTCACGTTCTGTAGATGTAGATGCCACTGGTTCTTCACGTTCTGTAGATGTAGATGTCACTGGTTCTTCACGTTCTGCAGATGTAGATGCCACTGGTTCTTCACGTTCTGTAGATGTAGATACCACTGGTTCTTCACGTTCTGTAGATGTAGATGCCACTGGTTCTTCACATTCTACAGATGTAGATGCCACTGGTTCTTCACGTTCTGCAGATGTAGAAGCCACTGGTTCTTCACGTTCTGTAGATGTAGATGCCACTGGTTCTTCACGTTCTGCAGCTATAGATGCCACTGGTTCTTCACGTTCTGCAGATGTAGAAGCCACTGGTTCTTCACGTTCTGTAGATGTAGATGCCACTGGTTCTTCACGTTCTGCAGCTATAGATGCCACTGGTTCTTCACGTTCTGTAGATGTAGATGTCACTGGTTCTTCACGTTCTGCAGATGTAGATGCCACTGGTTCTTCACGTTCAGTAGATGTAGATGACACTGGTTCTTCACGTTCTGCAGATGTAGATGCCACTGGTTCTTCACGTTTTGTAGATGTAGATGCCACTGGTTCTTCACGTTCTGCAGATGTAGATGCCACTGGTTCTTCACCTTCTTCAGATGTAGATGCCACTGGTTCTTCACGTTCTGCAGATGTAGATGCCACTGGTTCTTCGTGTTCTGCAGATGTAGATGCCACTGGTTCTTCACCTTCTGCAGATGTAGATGCCACTGGTTGTTCATGTTCTACAAGTGTAGATGCCACTGGTTCTTCACGTTCTACAGATGTAGATGCCACTGGTTCTTCACGTTCTGCAGATGTAGATGCCACTGGTTCTTCACGCTCTGCAGGTGTAGATGCCACTGGTTCTTCACGTTCTCCAGATGTAGATGCCAGTGGTTCTTCACGTTCTGCAGATGTAGAAGCCAGTGGTTCTTCACGTTCTGCAGATATAGATGTCACTGGTTTTTCACGTTCTGCATGTGTAGATGCCACTGGTTGTTCACGTTCTGCAGATGTAGATGTCACTGGTTCTTCACATTCTGTAGATGTAGATGCCACTGGTTCTTCACGTTCGGCAGATGTAGATGTCACTGGTTCTACACGTTCTGCAGATGTAGATGCCACTGGTTCTTCACGTTCTTCAGATGTAGATGCCACTGGTTCTTCACGTTCTGCAGATGTAGATGCCACTGGTTCGTCGTGTTCTGCAGATGTAGATGCCACTGGTTCTTCGCGTTCTTCAGATGTAGATGCCTCTGGTTCTTCTCGTTTTGTAGATGTAGATGCCACTGGTTCTTCACGTTCTGTAGATGTAGGTGCCACTGGTTCTTCACGTTCTGCAGCTATAGATGCCACTGGTTCTTCACGTTCTGTGGATGTAGATGTCACTGGTTATTCACGTTCTGCAGATGTAGATGTCACTGGTTCTTCACGTTCAGTAGATGTAGATGTCACTGGTTCTTCACGTTCTGCAGATGTAGATGCCACTGGTTCTTCACGTTCTGTAGATGTAGATGCCACTGATTCTTCACGTTCTGTAGATGTAGATGCCACTGGTTCTTGACGTTCTGCAGCTATAGATGCCACTGGTTCTTCACGTTCTGTAGATGTAGATGTCACTGGTTCTTCACGTTCTGCAGATGTAAATGCCACTGGTTCTTCACGTTCTGTAGATGTAGATGCCACTGGTTCTTCACGTTCTGTAGATGTAGATGTCACTGGTTCTTCACGTTCTGCAGATGTAGATGCCACTGGTTCTTCACGTTCTGTAGATGTAGATACCACTGGTTCTTCACGTTCGGTAGATGTAGATGCCACTGGTTCTTCACGTTCTACAGATGTAGATGCCACTGGTTCTTCACGTTCTGCAGATGTAGAAGCCACTGGTTCTTCACGTTCTGTAGATGTAGATGCCACTGGTTCTTCACGTTCTGTAGATGTAGATGCCACTGGTTCTTCACGTTCTGCAGCTATAGATGCCACTGGTTCTTCACGTTCTGTAGATGTAGATGTCACTGGTTCTTCACGTTCTGCAGATGTAGATGCTACTGGTTCTTCACGTTCAGTAGATGTAGATGTCACTGGTTCTTCACGTTCTGCAGATGTAGATGCCACTGGTTCTTCACGTTCTGTAGATGTAGATGCCACTGGTTCTTCACGTTCTGCAGATGTAGATGCCACTGGTTCTTCACCTTCTTCAGATGTAGATGCCACTGGTTCTTCACGTTCTGCAGATGTAGATGCCATTGGTTCTTCGTGTTCTGCAGATGTAGATGCCACTAGTTCTTCACCTTCTGCAGATGTAGATGCCACTGGTTCTTCATGTTCTACAGGTGTAGATGCCACTGGTTCTTCACGTTCTACAGATGTAGATGCCACTGGTTCTTCACGTTCTGCAGATGTAGATGCCACTGGTTCTTCACGCTCTGCAGGTGTAGATGCCACTGGTTCTTCACGTTCTCCAGATGTAGATGCCAGTGGTTCTTCATGTTCTGTAGATGCCACTGGATCTTCACTATCTGTAGATGTAGATGTCACTGGTTCTTCACGTTCTGCAGATGTAGAAGCCAGTGGTTCTTCACGTTCTGCAAATATAGATGTCACTGGTTTTTCACGTTCTGCAGGTGTAGATGCCACTGGTTGTTCACGTTCTGCAGATGTAGATGCCACTGGTTCTTCACGTTCTGTAGATGTAGATGCCACTGGTTCTTCACGTTCTGCAGCTATAGATGCCACTGGTTCTTCACGTTCTGTGGATGTAGATGTCACTGGTTATTCACGTTCTGCAGATGTAGATGTCACTGGTTCTTCACGTTCAGTAGATGTAGATGTCACTGGTTCTTCACGTTCTGCAGATGTAGATGCCACTGGTTCTTCACGTTCTGTAGATGTAGATGCCACTGATTCTTCACGTTCTGTAGATGTAGATGCCACTGGTTCTTGACGTTCTGCAGCTATAGATGCCACTGGCATCTATAGCTGCCAGTGGCATCTATCTATAGTCTGTCTCTACACACAGTCTGTCTCTACACACAGTCTGTCTCTACATACAGTCTGTCTCTACAACACAGTCTGTCTCTACACACAGTCTGTCTCTACATACAGTCTGTCTCTACACACAGTCTGTCTCTACATACAGTCTGTCTCTACACACAGTCTGTCTCTACATACAGTCTGTCTCTACACACAGTCTGTCTCTACATACAGTCTGTCTCTACATACAGTCTGTCTCTACATACAGTCTGTCTCTACACACAGTCTGTCTCTACACACAGTCTGTCTCTACACACAGTCTGTCTCTACATACAGTCTGTCTCTACACACAGTCTGTCTCTACATACAGTCTGTCTCTACACACAGTCTGTCTCTACACACAGTTTGTCTCTACAAACAGTCTGTCTCTACACACAGTCTGTCTCTACACACAGTCTGTCTCTACACACAGTCTGTCTCTACACACAGTCTGTCTCTACATACAGTCTGTCTCTACATACAGTCTGTCTCTACACACAGTCTGTCTCTACACACAGTCTGTCTCTACACACAGTCTGTCTCTACACACAGTCTGTCTCTACACACAGTCTGTCTCTACATACAGTTTGTCTCTACACACAGTCTGTCTCTACATACAGTTTGTCTCTACACACAGTCTGTCTCTACATACAGTCTGTCTCACATACAGTCTGTGTGTACACACAGTCTGTCTCTACATACAGTCTGTCTCTACACACAGTCTGTCTCTACATACACACAGTCTGTCTCTACACACAGTCTGTCTCTACACACAGTCTGTCTCTACATACAGTCTGTCTCTACATACAGTCTGTGTGTACACACAGTCTGTCTCTACACACAGTCTGTCTCTACACACAGTCTGTTTGTACACAGTCTGTCTCTACATACAGTCTGTCTCTACATACAGTCTGTCTCTACACACAGTCTGTCTCTACACACAGTCTGTCTCTACACACAGTCTGTCTCTACATACAGTCTGTGTGTGTACATACAGTCTGTCTCTACATACAGTCTGTCTCTACACACAGTCTGTCTCTACACACAGTCTGTCTCTACATACAGTCTGTCTCTACATACAGTCTGTCTCTACATACAGTCTGTCTCTACACACAGTCTGTCTCTACACACAGTCTGTGTGTACACAGTCTGTCTCTACATACAGTCTGTCTCTACATACAGTCTGTCTCTACACACAGTCTGTGTGTACACAGTCTGTCTCTACATACAGTCTGTCTCTACATACAGTCTGTCTCTACACACAGTCTGTCTCTACACACAGTCTGTCTCTACACACAGTCTGTCTCTACATACAGTCTGTCTCTACACACAGTCTGTCTCTACACACAGTCTGTGTGTGTACACACAGTCTGTCTCTACATACAGTCTGTCTCTACACACAGTCTGTGTGTGTACACACAGTCTGTCTCTACACACTGTCTGTCTCTACATACAGTCTGTCTCTACATACAGTCTGTCTCTACATACAGTCTGTCTCTACACACAGTCTGTCTCTACATACAGTCTGTCTCTACACACAGTCTGTCTCTACACACAGTCTGTCTCTACATACAGTCTGTCTCTACATACAGTCTGTCTCTACACACAGTCTGTCTCTACACACAGTCTGTCTCTACACACAGTCTGTCTACACACAGTCTGTCTCTACACACAGTCTGTCTCTACACACATTCTGTCTCTACACACAGTCTGTCTCTCTGTGTACAGTGTGTACAGTGTCTGTGTACAGTGTCTGTGTACATTATCGGTCTGTTTACAGAGAGACCCATAGACTCCCATAGACCCACAGAGACCCACAGAGACCCATAGAGTCCCACAGACCCACAGAGACCCATAGAGTCCTATGGAGTCCCATAGACCCACAGCGACTCACAGAGACCCATAGACCCACAGAGACCCACAGAGACCCATAGAGTCCCATAGACCCACAGAGACCCACAAAGACCCATAGAGTGCCATAGACCCACAGAGACTCACAGAGACCCACAGAGACCCATAGCCCCACAGAGACCCATAGAGTCCCTTAGACCCACAGAGACCCACAGAGACCCATAGAGTCCCATAGACCCACAGAGACCCACAGAGACCCATAGAGTCCCATAGACCCACAGAGACTCACAGTGTCCCATAGACCCACAGAGACTCACAGAGACCCATATAGTCCCATAGACCCACAGAGACCAATAGAGACCCATGGAGACCCATAGACCCACAGAGACCCACAGACACCCATAGAGTCCCATAGACCCACAGAGACCCACAGACACCCATATAGTCCCATAGACCCACAGAGACCCATAGAGTCCCATAGACCCACAGAGACCCACAGAGACCCATAGAGTCCCATAGAGTCCCATAGACCCACAGAGACCCACAGAGACCCATAGAGTCCCATAGACCCACAGAGTCCCACAGAGACCCACAGAGACCCATAGAGTCCCATAGACCCACAGAGACCAATAGAGACCCATAGAGTCCCATAGACCCACAGAGACCCACATACACCCATAGAGTCCCATAGACCCACAGAGACCCACAGAGACTCACAGAGACCCATAGACCCACAGAGACTCACAGAAACCCATAGAGTCCCATAGACCCATAGAGACCCACAGAGACCCCATAGAGTCCCATAGACCCACAGAGACCCACAGAGACTCACAGAGACCCACAGAGTCCCATAGACCCACAGAGACCCACAGAGACTCACAGAGACCCATAGACCCATAGACCCACAGAGACCCACAGAGACCCATAGAGTCCCATAGAGTCCCATAGACCCACAGAGACCCACAGAGACCCACAGAGACCCATAGAGTCCCATAGACCCACAGAGACCCACAGAGACCCACAGAGACCCATAGAGTCCCATAGACCCACAGATACCAATAGAGACCCATAGAGTCCCATAGACCCACAGAGACCCACATACACCCATAGAGTCCCATAGACCCACAGAGACCCACAGAGACTCACAGACACCCATAGACCCACAGAGACTCACAGAAACCCATAGAGTCCCATAGACCCATAGAGACCCACAGAGACCCCATAGAGTCCCATAGACCCACAGAGACCCACAGAGACTCACAGAGACCTACAGAGTCCCATAGACCCACAGAGACTCACAGAGACCCATAGACCCACAGAGACTCACAGAGACTCACAGAAACCCATAGATTCCCATAGACCCATAGAGACCCACAGAGACCCATAGAGTCCCATAGACCCACAGAGACCCACAGAGACTCACAGAGACCCACAGAGACCCATAGAGACCCACAGAGACTCACAGAGACCCACAGAGACCCACAGAGACTCACAGAGACCCACAGAGACCCATAGAGACCCACAGAGACCCACAGAGACTCACAGAGTCCCATCGACCCACAAAGACCCACAGAGACCCATAGAGTCCCATAGACCCACAGAGACCCACAGACACCCATAGAGTCCCATAGACCCACAGAAACCCACAGAGACCCACAGACACCCATAGAGTCCCACAGACCCACAGAGACCCATAGAGTCCTATGGAGTCCCATAGACCCACAGAGACTCACAGAGACCCATAGACCCACAGAGACCCACAGAGACCCATAGAGTCCCTTAGACCCACAGAGACCCATAGAGTCCGATAGACCCACAGAGACCCACAGAGACCCATAGAGTTCCATAGACCCACAGAGACTCACAGAGACCCACAGAGACCCATAGACCCACAGAGACCCATAAGAGTCCCTTAGACCCACAGAGACCCACAGAGACCCATAGAGTCCCATAGACCCACAGAGACCCACAGAGACCCATAGAGTCCCATAGACCCACAGAGACCCACAGAGACCCATAAAGTCCCATAGACCCACAGAGACCCATAGAGACCCATAGAGTCCCATAGACCCAGAGAGACCCACAGAGACCCATAGAGTCCCATAGACCCACAGAGACCCATAGAGTCCCATAGACCCAGAGAGACCCATAGAGTCCCATAGACCCACAGAGACCCACAGAGACCCATAGAGTCCCATAGAGTCCCATAGACCCACAGAGACCCACAGAGATCCACAGAGACCCATAGAGTCCCATAGAGTACCATAGACCCACAGAGACCCACGGAGACCCACAGAGACCCATAGAGTCCCATAGACCCACAGAGACCCACAGAGACCCACAGAGACCCATAGACCCACAGAGACCCACAGAGACGCACAGAGACCCATAGACCCACAGAGACCCACAGACATCCATAGAGTCCCATAGACCCACAGAGACCCACAGAGACCCATAGAGTCCCATAGACCCACAGAGACCCACAGACACCCATAGAGTCCCATAGATCCACAGAGAACCACAAAGACTCACAGAGACCCATAGACCCACAAAGACTCACAGAGACTCACAGAAACCCATAGAGTCCCATAGACCCAGAGACCCACAGAGACCCATAGAGTCCCATAGACCCACAGAGACCCCTACAGACCCACAGAGACCCACAGAGTCCCATAGAGTCCCATAGAGTCCCATAGACCCACAGAGACCCACAGAGACCCACAGAGACCCATAGAGTCCCATAGAGTCCCATAGGCCCACAGAGACCCACAGAGACCCACAGAGACCCATAGAGTCCCATAGACCCACATAAACCCACAGAGACCCACAGAGACCCATAGAGTCCCATAGAGTCCCATAGACCCACAGAGACCCACAGAGACCCACAGAGACCCATAGAGTGCCATAGACCCACAGAGACTCACAGAGACCCACAGAGTCCCTTAGACCCACAGAGACCCACAGAGACCCATAGAGTCCCATAGACCCACAGAGACCCACAGAGACCCATAGAGTCCCATAGACCCACAGAGACTCACAGAGTCCCATAGACCCACAGAGACTCACAGAGACCCATATAGTCCCATAGACCCACAGAGACCAATAGAGACCCATGGAGACCCATAGACCCACAGAGACCCACAGACACCCATAGAGTCCCATAGACCCACAAAGACCCACAGACACCCATATAGTCCCATAGACCCACAGAGACCCATAGAGTCCCATAGACCCACATAGACCCACAGAGACCCACAGAGACCCATAGAGTCCCATAGACCCACAGAGACCCACAGAGACCCACAGAGACCCATAGAGTCCCATAGACCCACAGAGACCCACAGAGACCCATATAGTCCCATAGACCCACAGAGACCCACAGAGTCCCATAGAGTCCCATAGAGTCCCATAGACCCACAGAGACCCACAGAGACCCACAGAGACCCATAGAGTCCCATAGAGTCCCATAGGCCCACAGAGACCCACAGAGACCCACAGAGACCCATAGAGTCCCATAGACCCACAGAGACCCACAGAGTCCCATAGAGTCCCATAGAGTCCCATAGACCCACAGAGACCCACAGAGACCCACAGAGACCCATAGAGTCCCATAGAGTCCCATAGGCCCACAGAAACCCACAGAGACCCATAGAGTCCCATAGACCCACAGAGACCCACAGAGACCCATAGAGTCCCATAGACCCACAGAGACCCACAGAGACCCACAGAGACCCATAGAGTCCCATAGACCCACAGAGACCCACAGAGACCCACAGAGACCCATAGAGTCCCATAGACCCACAGAGACCAATAGAGACCCATAGAGTCCCATATACCCACAGAGACCCACAGACACCCATAGAGTCCCATAGACCCACAGAGACCCACAGAGACTCACAGAGACCCATAGACCCACAGAGACTCACAGAAACCCATAGAGTCCCATAGACCCATAGAGACCCACAGAGACCCCATAGAGTCTCATCGACCCACAGAGACCCACAGAGACCCATAGAGTCCCATAGACCCTAAGAGACCCACAGAGACCCACAGAGACCCATAGAGTCCCATAGAGTCCCATAGACCCACAGAGACCCACAGAGACCCACAGAGACCCACAGAGACCCATAGAGTCCCATAGAGTCCCATAGACCCACAGAGACCCACAGAGACCCATAGACCCACAGAGACCCACAGAGTCCCATAGACCCACAGAGACCCACAGACACCCATAGAGTCCCATAGACCCACAGTGACCCACAGAGACTCACAGAGACCCATAAACCCACAGAGGCTCACAGAGACTCACAGAAACCCATAGAGTCCCATAGACCCACAGAGACCCATAGAGTCCCATAGACCCACAGAGACCCCTAGAGACCCACAGAGACCCACAGAGACCCATAGAGTCCCATAGAGTCACATAGACCCACAGAGACCCACAGAGACCCACAGAGACTCACAGAGACCCATAGACCCACAGAGACTCACAGAGACTCACGGAAACCCATAGAGTCCCATAGACCCAGAGACCCACAGAGACCCATAGAGTCCCATAGACCCACAGAGACCCCTAGAGACCCACAGAGACCCACAGAGTCCCATAGAGTCCCATAGAGTCCCATAGACCCACAGAGACCCACAGAGACCCATAGAGTCCCATAGAGTCCCATAGACCCACAGAGACCCACAGAGACCCATAGAGTCCCATAGACCCACAGAGACCCACAGAGACCCACAGAGACGCATAGACCCACAGAGACCCACAGAGACCTATAGACCCACAGAGACCCACAGACATCCATAGAGTCCCATAGACCCACAGAGACCCACAGAGACCCATAGAGTCCCATAGACCCACAGAGACCCACAGACACCCATAGAGTCCCATAGACCCACAGAGACCCACAGAGACTCACAGAGACCCATAGACCCACAGAGACTCACAGAGACTCACAGAAACCCATAGAGTCCCATAGACCCAGAGACCCACAGAGACCCATAGAGTCCTATAGACCCACAGAGACCCACAGAGACTCACATAGACTCACAGTGGTGGTGGTGTGCAGTAAGGGGTGGTGCAGTGAGGGGTGGGGTGTGCAGTGAGGGGTGTGCAGTGATTGGTGTGCAGTGAGGGGTGTGCAGTGAGGGGTGTGCAGTGAGGGGGGTGTACAGGGAGGTGTGTACAGTGAGGGGTGTACAGTGAGGGGTGTGTACAGTGAGGGGTGTACAGTTAGGGGTGTACAGTGAGGGGTGGTGCAGGCCGGAGTCTGTGTGGTCCTGTGGGCGATGTGCGGAGTGCCGCTCCCTCGCGTGGCAGCAGGAGCCACCACGGCGGTGACCCTCGGCATGCCGGGTGTCACGTGGTACGGGCGTGTGTCACGTGGCACGGGGCGTGTGTCACGTGGTACGGACGTGTGTCACGTGGTACGGGCGTGTGTCACGTCGTACGGGTGTGTGTCACGTGGTACGGGCGTGTGTCACGTGGTACGGGCGTGTGTCACGTGGTACGGGCGTGTGTCACATGGTACGGACGTGTGTCACGTGGTACGGGGCGTGTGTCACGTGGTACGGGCGTGTGTCACGTGGTACGGGCGTGTGTCACGTGGTACGGGCGTGTGTCACGTGGTACGGACACTCCCCGGGGTGACGGCTTCTGCCGTCGGAGCTTGGGCTCGGAGGGATCCGGATGAGGGTACGGCGTCGTCCCCGATGTTTCTGTCACAGCCAACGAGCACTCCTCCTCCTCATCCTCCTCATCCTCCTGCTCATCCTCCTCATCCTCCTCCTCCTCATCCTCTTCCTCCTCATCCTCCTCATCCTCCTCATCTTCCTCCTCATCCTCCTCATCCACCTCCTCATCCTCATCCTCCTCCTCATCCTCCTCATCCTCCTCCTCCTGCTCCTCCTCCTCCTCATCCTCCTCCTGCTCCTCATCCTCCTCCTCATCCTCCTCCTCCTCATCCTCCTCATCCTCCTCCTCCTCATCCTCCTCCTGCTCCTCATCCTCCTCCTCATCCTCCTCCTCCTCATCCTCATCCTCCTCATCCTCATCCTCCTCATCCTCCTCCTCATCCTCCTCCTCATCCTCCTCATCCTCCTTCTCATCCTCCTCATCCTCCTCCTCATCCTCCTCCTCATCCTCCTCATCCTCCTCATCCTCCTCCTCATCCTCCTCATCCTCCTCATCCTCATCCTCCTCATCCTCCTCATCCTCCTCCTCATCCTCCTCATCCTCCTCATCCTCTTCATCCTCCTCATCCTCCTCCTCATCCTCCTCATCCTCCTCCTCATCCTCCTCATCCTCCTCATCCTCCTGCTCCTCATCCTCCTCATCCTCCTCCTCATCCTCCTCCTCCTCATCCTCCTCCTCATCCTCCTCCTCATCCTCCTCATCCTCCTCCTCATCCTCCTCATCCTCCTCATCCTCCTCCTCATCCTCCTCATCTTCCTCATCCTCCTCCTCATCCTCCTCCTCATCCTCCTCCTCATCCTCCTCCTCATCCTCCTCATCCTCCTCCTCATCCTCCTCATCCTCATCCTCCTCCTCCTCGTCGTCTTCTTCTCACCAACGCAGTCCGTTCGCCGAGGCCGCCGTTCGTCAGCCAATCGGCCGGCGTCGAAACTCTCCGGCGCCGGCGACGTTCACGACGCCGCACCACCACCACACACCGGTTGCTCATTTGAGGCTGAGTCGACCTAGGGGAGGCCCAGGACCGCACCACGCGCAAACGCACAGCTGTCAAACCGGTACCAATACCAGTCCTCGCCATTCGCCACTAAAGTGGGCGGTGAATTTAAACCGCGACGCTTGTGCCAGGCCGTGTGCACCCTGAGGCCACGTGGAGTGTCGGACGCCCGCTGCTGGACACAACCACAGAGCGGGTTCCAGGGTTAGCGGCGTTCCGCAGACTTTTCTTCCGCCGCTAAAGACAACAACAACAACAATTATGGTGATGATGATGAGTTACGGTGGAGTTACGGCGGAGTTACGGTGGAGTTACGGTGGAGTTACGGTGGAGTTACGGTGGAGTTACGGCGAAGTTACACACAGTCACACACAAAGATAAAGACAAAGATCCCCCACCGTGTAGCCTGTAACAGGCTGTAGGGGCAAGTGCTGTTAGCGAGCACCTACACACACACACAGTCACACACAGTCACACACACACAGTCAGTCACTTTCACACACAGTCACACACACACAGTCACACACACACACAGTCACAAAGATAACAAAGATCCCCCATGTAGCCTGTAACAGACTGTAGGGGCAAGTGCTGTTAGCGAGCAGCACCTATGAAGGCCGGAACGGTACACGAGGGGGTGGTTGTCCAGCACCACGCCCGACCGCCTTTGTCTCCCCAGTGGCAATGTTTTTATCCACCGCACTAGGTACTCATTTGAGGCTGAGTCGACCTAGGGGAGGCCCAGGACCGGTTCAGATAATCGTCACTGATGTGAGCGGGAATCGAACCCGGGTCGTCAGGTTCATAGCGCAGCATAGCGCTAACCGCTACACAACCGCTCCCCATACACACAGACACACATACACAGACACACATACACAGACACACAGACACACACAGTGACACACACAGACACACAGACACACACAGTGACACACACAGACACACAGACACACACAGACACACACACACAGACACACACACACAGACACACATACACAGACACACAGACACACACATACACAGTCACACACAATCACACACACACACAGTCACACACACACATAGTCACACACACACAGTCACACACACACAGTAACACACACACAGTCACACACACACACAGTCACACACACACACACAGTCACACACACAGAGTCACACACACACACAGTCACACATACACAGTCACACACACACACACAATCACACACACACACACAATCACACACACAATCACACACACACACACACAATCACACACACACACAGTCACACACACACAGTCACACACACACAGTCACACACACACAGTCACACACACACGGTCACACACACAGTCACAGACACACACACAGTCACACACACATTGACACACACACACATTGACACACAACAAAGACAAAGATCCCCCATATAGCCTTAACAGACTGTAGGGGCAAGTGCTGTTAGCGAGCAGCACCTATGAAGGCCGGAACGGTACACGAGGGGGTGGGTGTCCAGCACCACGCCCGACCGCTTTTGTCTCCCCAGTGGCAATGTTTTTATCCACCGCACTAGGTACTCATTTGAGGCTGAGTCGACCTAGGGGAGGCCCAGGACCGGTTCAGATAATCGTCACTGATGTTGGCCGTGAGCGGGAATCGAACCCGGGTCGCCAGGTTCATAGCGCAGCGCGCTAACCGCTACACTATCACTCCCCACACATACACACACACAGTCACACACACACAGTCACACACACACAAAGATAAAGACAAAGATCCCCCACATAGCCTTAACAGACTGTAGGGGCAAGTGCTGTTAGCGAGCACCTACACACAGTCACACACAGTCACACACACACACAGTCAGTCACTTTCACACACAGTCACACACACACAGTCAGTCACTTTCACACACACACACAGTCACACACACACAGTCACACACACACAGTCACACACACACAGTCACACACACACAGTCAGTCACTTTCACACACACATTCAGTCATACACACACACAGTCACACACACAAACAGTCAGTCACTTTCACACACAGTCGCACACACACACAGTCAGTCACTTTCACACACACACACAGTCACACACACACAGTCGCACACACACAGTCACACACACACACAGTTACACACACACAGTCACACACACACACAGTCACACACACACAGTCACTTTCACACACACATTC